>NW_026990897.1:0-34910 GCF_036250125.1 Pseudopipra pipra
ACAGGAAACCCTGCCTGCCCACAGAGTTCCCAGGCTGCGCCACACACTGCACCTGAAAGCCAAACCTCACAAGCTTTCTGTCCCGGGAAACAGGGCTGCTGTCCCCCCTTTGGTCACCCCCGCCCCGCCATTGCCGGCCACCCGATCCAAACCCGATCCAAATGAGGATTCCTCGCAGGAAAAAGGTGCCAGCACAGAAAGCCCTGCCTGCCCACAATGTGCCCAGGCTGTGCTACAGACTGCACCTGAAAGCCAAACCTCACAAGCTTTCTGTCCCGGGAAACAGGGCTGCTGTCCCCCCTTTGGTCAGCCCCGCCCCGCCATTGCCGGCCACCCGATCCAAATGAGGATTCCTCGCAGGGAAAAGGTGCCAGCACAGAAAGCCCTGCCTGCCCACGGACACCCCAGACTGCGCCACACACTGCACCTGAAAGCCAAACCTCACAAGCTTTCTGTCCCGGGAAACAGGGCTGCTGTCCCCCCTTTGGTCAGCCCCGCCCACCACTGCCGGCCACCCGATCCAGACCCGATCCAAATGAGGATTCCTCGCAGGGAAAAGGTGCCAGCACAGAAAGCCCTGCCTGCCCACAGAGTGCCCGGGCTGCGCCACACACTGCACCTGAAAGCCAAACCTCACAAGCTTTCTGTCCCGGGAAACAGGGCTGCTGTCCCCCCTTTGGTCAGCCCCGCCCCGCCATTTTAGCAGCCCCCCCAAAACCCGATCCAAATGAGGATTCCTCGCAGGGAAAAGGTGCCAGCACAGAAAGCCCTGCCTGCCCACCTTATACCAAAAGTGGGCCATTAGCTGAACTTGAGAGACACACGGCAAAGCTTTTCTTTCCACTATTGAACTGCACCCCGTCTATTGATGAAGTGCTCCACTTAAACTCTCAGTCCTATTCCAGAAAAACCATTAGCCGCAGACCTACCTCATAGGCCACCAAAGACAGCTGGGAAGGAAAGTGGTTCTTCTCTTTTACTCCCTCTGCCTGGACGACCTGCTGCTCCAAGTGCCCTGCCTTACTAACATGGCACACTCCTCTTTGCCTGCTCAAATTTCTATCACCCAGAAACCACCTGGACTCCACCCCCCGCTCAGCTGATTATGCCTCTCAAGGCAGCCGGGCTGAGCTCGGAGCAGTTTCTCCCCGCAGTTTAAATCCCCCACAAACGCCCTCAGCTGCATTCAATGAGGAGATGATTAGAGCTTGCAGTGCAGCTCCGTTCACCTGGGCTGAACTGAAAGGAGCTCCTCCATGAAGTAAAAATCTCCGAGGAAGAACCTCAACTCGTCTCCTGGTTACCTCACAAGGTCCTTAGGTGCAGATGAGCTGATGTGGCTTGCTCGAATACCAGGAAACAGACCACTTACTCCCCACAGAGTGCCCAGGCTGCGCCACACACTGCACCTGAAAGCCAAACCTCACAAGCTTTCTGTCCCGGGAAACAGGGCTGCTGTCCCCGCTTTGGTCAGCCCCGCCACACCATTTTGGCTGCCCCCCCCAAACCCGATCCAAATGAGGATTCCTCGCAGGGAAAAGGTGCCAGCACAGAAAGCCCTGCCTGCCCACGGACACCCCAGGCTGCGCCACACACTGCACCTGAAAGCCAAACCTCACAAGCTTTCTGTCCCGGGAAACAGGGCTGCTGTCCCCCCTTTGGTCAGCCCCGCCCCGCCATTTTAGCAGCCCCCCCAAAACCCGATCCAAATGAGGATTCCTCGCAGGGAAAAGGTGCCAGCACAGAAAGCCCTGCCTGCCCACAGAGTGCCCAGGCTGTGCCACACACTGCACCTGAAAGCCAAAGCTCACAGGCTTTCTGTCCTGGGGCACAGGGCTGCTGTCCCAATGTTTCTTGCAAATCCCACCTTCCTGCCTTTGCCAAGTTAGGCAATATCAGCCTTTCCTTGGCTATGAGAAGTTTCCTTTATTTTTAAAAAAGCAGAATAATTCCAAGGACCGTCTGCTAAGCAGAAGCAGGTGGGTGACAGAAGGCAGTGGGGTGTAAGCCCTGCTGGTCCTCCAGCTTTTCCCTTTGCCTCTTCCTGACCTGGTTGCTGTTTGTCCTGCCAGGCCAGGGATCCTGAATCCCTCCAAGGGTCCTGGAATTGATGAACTAGAGGTGTAACTGAGGCTGGGCTTTACCCCAATTAAAGAGGAGGTGCTGAACCAGCCCAGCATACGGAACCTCTGCCCTCATAGAGCAACTGGGAACAACTGAGGGGTTTTACAGAAATGCCAGTAGGATAAAGGGTTTGGATGAGCTTTCCCAGCAGCCAGTGCCCTGCTGTGTCTGCCCACAGATCCGTTTTCTGTCTGTATTTCCTGCAGCCGACTCCAAGCAGAATGGGATGGTGTCTTAAAAGCTGGTGGGGTGGGAAAGGGGAAGATCTGTGTTAATTTACAATTCCACAAGATTATCCTTTCAGTCTGTTTTACTTTTGGAGTGTGAAGGACAAGGGGAAGTGGGGTGCAGTGGGGAACCAGTGGAATCTACCAGGCAACCAAAACTAAGCTGGACAATGCTTTTCTCTTTTTCCTTCTTTTCTTTTCCCCGTTCCTACAGAAACTATGTGAAGGATAATTTTAATGTGTGGGAGACGATAAGAGAGAGAGCAGTGGGAATGTTCTAAGAGCTTTTACACGTTTCTTTCACAGTCTGACTGCCCCTATTCAGAAAAAGTCCCAAGTATTAAAATACCAATGGACATCATGGAGCAGGAACCTTTCCTAAGTGATAGCAAACCTGCTGACAGTGAGTAGAACTAACCTCTCACATGCCTGCTTGACTCTGACTTGCACTACAAATATATATCTATATATTTAGAGTGATTTTTTTTTAATTTTTTAATCTTTCCTTTTACTTGAGAAGTACTTTTTCTTGTTCTATTCTTTTTCCTCTCTTTTTTAATTTCCAGGCCTCTGCTTTATGACAGATTTTGCTTTTGTGAGCTTTTTGTTTTGGTTTGGTTTTTTTTTCCTTTGCTGGTTACAAAATCAATGTTGTTCCTTCTGCTGCCTCCAGCTTAAGTGCTTTTCTCCCCTCCCCTCCCCTCCCCCTTGGTGTTAACCTGCTGATGGTGGGATTTATTTTTTTCCTCTGAGTCTGGTGTTCTGGATTTGCAGCGCTGTCCTGTCACTGTTTGTTTCCTTAGGTGCCAAGCAGTTGCAAAAAAAATCAGCACTTAACAGAGTAATTAATTATTTGTGTCATTAAGCTGCCCAGGCAGGGATCAGTTGGTCATTAACTTATTTCCCTTCTTAGATGATTTGCTTTTGTGCTCTTCTCTTGGTTTTAATTTCTCATGTTAATATCCATAAATGCTGATTGTAATCTTTATTTTCAGTCATTCTCACTTTACATTTTCCTCTTTTAAGTGAGGAATCACAGCTGACCTTGGCTTTTTTGCCTTTGAGCTGACTTTTTAATATACTAAGGGTGTCCTATACTGTTTTGTTGTGAGTTGGGAGGGGAGAAATACAAATCAGAGCAATAAATTAGTGCTGCTGCCAGACTGGTAATTCCTGGGAGTAGGACCTAAACCCCTAGGTGATAAATCCTTAAATTATCCTTCGGGTTTAAGAGCTGGGACCCAAGTCCCTTTCCTTTTGGTGGCATAGAGAGGCCTTGGGCAACACGGAGCATTGCTCTGTGGGTTTTAGATACAGAAGTATCTAAAAGTTCTACCTCTTATTTCTAGATGCCAGGCTTTCTGTAAAAAATGTATTGTACCATATATAATGTGATTTTTACAAAAAACCAAACCCACCACACCACAATCTCCAGGACGTGGCACAGGGCTGGATCGGTTCCATTAACACCTTCTGCTCCGAAGCATCTGGCTGCTTTAGGGTTATGTTGGTTTTATGGGTTTTATTTTTTATGAGTAATCTTTGCTGTGAAGGAGACGGGATGTGATCCGCATCCTCCTGCATCCCACACCATCATCTGTGGAATTTACCCGAAATCTTGGCTACTCAGCTTCTCGGCCCCAGACCCGGCAATGCAGCAGGACCAAGCAGAAAACGTTTCAAATATTATTAAAGTGATTTTTTTTTCCAGTAATATAAACCATGAAATTCCTTATAACATTATAGTATTTTACAGTTTTATGAAGCTTTCTATTGTGACTTTTATGGAATCAAAAGATGAAGATGATGAGATACTTTAGCATTTATATTTTTCAAAATGAAATGTATACTGAAAATAAAGTAGCTTTATGCATTTATGGGAGAGTTCATGTCCATTTTCGCTCCTTATGTGTCGAGTCTTGTCTGACCGAATTGAGATCTGAGGATCACTGTGGTGGTATGGGAGAGTGGCTGGCAATTTGGAAGTAGGCGTCATTGGTTCGCCTGGATTGCCAAGGAGCAGCACGGAGATGAGCCCACTGGTGCCAGGGGTGCCACCTCCTTCAGGAAGCAGGCGGTGGGTGCAGGGGAGATGCAGCAGGTGGAGACCATGGAGAGGAAGGTCCTGGTGGAGACCATGGAGAGGAAGGTCCTGGTGGAGCCCAGGAGCACAGGCAGAGGCGCCTGGCTGTAGCTGCTGCCGTACTCGTCCAGATACCTGCGGCAGGGGCGGGACGAGGAGACCCGGCACCCCGGGATCGGGAGCAGGAGCTGCGGGATTTAGGGGCGTTGGGGCTGCCCGGGGATGGGAGCCCTCTCCGGCTACCGGGAACGGCGAGTCCGCACTGCAGGACTTGACCGACAGGGCCGAGGACTGCGGGAGGGACAAGTGGTTATGGCCACCCACGACACACTCTCTCATCCCAGCCGTGGTTTGGGGTCCATCCCCCGCTTTTGGGTCGCGCCCCGGGGCTGCAGTCCCGGCCGTGCCCACCGGGGTCACCGCTCTCCCGTGCCAAGGCACAGCCCCGGCTCCTCCGGCCCGAGTGGGACCGTGTCCCGTTCCCTGGGGGTTCCCAGCCCCAATCCCACCTCGGGGGGAGAGGCGGCACCGGCCAGGACCCGCAGCGGGCACGGGCGGGGCCCGGGAACGAGCCCCGGGAACAAACCCCCGAGCACGGACCCCAGGGAACGAGCCCCTGGACTTAAGAGTAAGGGGTTTGAAATCCTCAAAAGCTCAGTGATGACAGAACAGTGTCACTGCCTTTATCAGCTCATCTCTAAATTCAACATGGCACAAGAAGCTGTGCAGAAATACCCATCTCAACAAAGATCTCCCAGAGCAGTTCGAATCCAAGGGTGCTTCACTTCAGCTGTGCACAAGCACCACTCCTGCTCACCTCCGTGCTGTGTTTGACAGATTCTGCCATAACATTCCTTTGGGGAACCTGCTGGTTCCTGCTCACGAGGAGGCTGATACATCAGACTTACTGCCTGAGGTACAAAACACTCTCCAGAGTAATCGCCCCAACAACTGTATCAGATAGAAACACATCCTTAGAAATAACAATTGCAATGCCAGGGTTTCATGTTCTAAACATTCTGTCTCTCCCTCCAGAGTTCTCCTGGGAATGTAGGGATGGTGTTTAAGAGCAGCATAAGGAAAACTGACAGTCACTGTTCCACACTTTCCAGGATAGCAACACTGCCAAACTGAGCTTGTAACATAGACCCTCTCAGGATAATTTGTAGATCTCATTAAATGCTAATTCTTCATGAGAAGAATCAGGACAGGGAGGCTGATTTAACACCTAGAGGGATTCGTGGGCTACAATGAGGACACTGACCACAAGCCTGGTGCTCCTGGAAAGAGCAGGTATTGACCTGACAAGTGCCTCAGATCGATCTGTGACAAGAAGTGGGAGGTGGAGTTGGTACCAGAGTCGCTGTCCCTTCACACACAGTTAGTCAGTGGCCTGCAGAAAAGAAGGGGGTTCCTGCCTGCTGCTCTGCCCTGTCACTGCCCCGTTCCCTGGGAAAGTGCAGCTCTTGTCACTGCAGTGTAAAGGTGGGGAAAAGGCAGCGAGAGAAAGGCAGCCCAGCTTGGGGGGTGACCCTCCCTTCCTTCAGCTGCTGGGAAACGTGGCCGGGGGTCCCTCAGAGGCACTCCAGCTGAGGAGCTGCACCACTGCCAGAGGGACTTGGCAGTGACGGGGCAAGGGCAGCTCCTAAAATGCCCAGCTGGAGGAACGAGCCGCCCAGGCCTCCGCACCAAGCCCTGTGCAGGGCACTTGGGCTGCTGGGGAATGGCCCAGCAGGGAGGTTCTGCTCCTGCCAGCCCAGCTGTTGCTGCCAACCGCATAGGAGGGGAGGTATTTTGTCAGGACAGTCGCTCATGGAACGGGTTGCCTGGGGAGGTTGTGGTATCCCCATCCGTGGAATGTTTCAAAACATGACTGGATCCCTCCCTGAGCAGCCCGGTGCGATCCCATTGGTGACTGTGGCCTGAGCAGGAGGTCAGACTTAGAGACCTTGAACTGTCTCTTGTGACCCAGATTCCTCTCCAGTCCTGCAGCAGTTCTGGCTTCCTACAGTCCATGAGACCTGTTGGTTCCACAGTCTGCAGAGAAGCTCCTTTGCCCAGCAGGCAGTCCTGGAATGCCCAGCCATCCATGGCAGAGATTCCCAGAGCTGCCACATGCCCCAGCTGTCCCTGAGCCCCAGCTTTGGCCGCGGCACTGAAACGCTGCCAGGACCTGTCCCTGCTGTGCAGGTCCGTGGGGCTGCAGGACACGGTGTCACACAGCACACACGGCCACTGGGTCCTGCCAGCTCCTCCAGCCTGTGCTTCCTGACTGCCGGGGATGTTAGGGGCCACCTGTCTCCAGGGATGGGCAGGGAAACAGAGATTTCCTGTGACAGGGAGCAAGATTTCCTGTGACAGGGCCTTGCCAAGGCAAGCAAATCGCCTGGGCTTCAGGTGCCCGTGTGCAATTCCATCTCCAGGCTCTCCCCCAGCAGCAGGTTCCTGTCCCCAGTTCCCGATCTCCCTCAGCTGAGCGGGCGGGGCGGGGCCGCAGGGCCAGGCGGGCTGGGATTGGGCGGCGGCGCTCGAGCGCTGATTGGGCAGCGCTGGCGGCCCGCGGTATAAAGGGCCGGCGGGGCGGGTGCGGTCGGTTGTGTGTGAGGGCTGAGGGTGGTGCCCCGCTGCTGCCCGGGCTGCGGAGGGGAGAGCGCCTTGGCCGCTGGGTTATGGACCGGGGGAGCCGGGGGGCGTTTAGGGGCGCCTTGTGCTGGGCAGCGGGGGCCGGGTAAGCCCCTTCCCTGCCGGGTGACCCCGGGGGAGCCGTGGCAGGGCTGCGGGGCTGGTTGTCTGAAAAAGGTGGAAGCTCTGTTGGCCTCTGTTGACACCTGCACCAAAGGAGATGCAAATTTTCCCCCTCTTGGTTGCAGGCTTCACAAAGCTTCACAAGCTTCCTTTCCCAGGAAAGGAAGTTTTAGATTCCAACTCACCTTTATGCTAAAGGTTTCCTTGTTCTCTCAGCAGGATGTCGAGTGCCACCGTGTCCCTGAGGTTCCCCTTTCTGCTGTTGGGAGAGCACAAGGTGGATGGAGAGGATCCCCAGCCATCTGCAGGCAAAAGGGACTCGCACAACTGCAGTTTTCCTACAGCCCTCATGAGAGGGGCTTTGAGGGTACCATGGGTAATGTGCCAGCTCTCCTGCTGGAGTTTTCATCTTCTGCTATATTTGAACATAAAGAGTAAAACAAAAGTCAGGTGTGTTCTGGAGTATGTTACACTCGTGCAAAGCTCCTTCCCTCTGTTTATTTTCTGTTCTGGAAAGCACAGTCTGGGGTTCCTGGGCACTCCCTATTAAATGATTCCATGAAAATAATTTTGTACTGAAAGGAGAAAGGAGCTGTCTGTGGGAGGTCAGATGTCCCTGAAAAACCTTGATGTTTTTTCACTCAGTAAGCTCTTAAAATATCTCAAAGTGGGTAGGAATGCCTGGCTTCTAAAACTCACCAGCTGAGTCTTAGAGGCTTCTTTGAAGAGCTGAGTTCAGGCAGCAGAATTGCCCCCCCAGGAGGGACTCTGTGCCTGCTCTCCCGTGGCTCCAAGGGATCTCTGGCCCTTCACGCCGGCACCGAGATTTTCTCGGGAAGGGCCTCAGATCCCCGGACCAGTCTGGGACACAGGCAAGATCCCCCTGCATTTTAGGACCAAATTGGGCCCCCCTGGAGGGACAGTGCTGTTGGTACCCCCCGGGTTGGGGCACCCCGAGGACTCCAGCGCGCACCGAAAGGATTATTCGGGGAGATCCTTGGGGTGCCCGGCCCTGGGGAGCTCAAAGCAAGGTCCCTGCCATGGATTCAGGCATTGCTGAGAGTATCCCAGGGGTAGCTGTCCCTGCTAGACATGGAGCTCTCTAATGGACTGTAATTGTGTTCTAAAAGTGGTGCTCCAAGTGCCAAAGCAGTGTGGGACTGGGATTAAGAAATGAGCAGTGATGGTCCAATTGGCTGTTTTCTCGGGAATGTAATGGTAAGAGCTGCAGGAGTGCCAGGTGTGTGTTCCAGTCCCCAGCATTTGGTTTGCACATGTCCTGGTCAGACACAGGTCCAACTTCCCCAGTCCTTAACACAACAAAGAGGGAATGAAGGACTGGCAGTGTTAAGGTGATTGGTGTGACAGGGGTTAAACTGGGAAAACATTAGGGAATTCCTCGGTTGGTCTATTTGCCAGACTCACCCAAACCTGTGTTAGGAAGAGATGGACTGGAAATGTTGAGGCAGCAATGAAATGGAAAACTGGGGATAATGAAACTGTAATTGCTGCAACTAAATGTGTCCAAGCAGCAGCTCTTGTTGTGCAGGGAATAACTCCTGTCAGCAGCAAGGTCCCGACTGAAGTGGCAGCTGCAGTTGTTCCTGTGGTGTGGGCCAGTGGAACTGCAGGAGAGTGGGAGAGGGCAGAACCTGTAGGTATTACCCCTGATGTGGGATCTCTGCTGGTAAGGCAAACCCAGTATTCTTTAAAATCAGAATGCCAGCTTGGATTGGTTGCAGTAACAGCTAAATTGGCTTATCCTGGTTTGCTTGTAGGACGTGAATGCAAGAACCTGCCAAGTAAACCAGTGGCCAAGATAATTGATCAGTGCAGGACCTGAGAGAACCCCTGTAAGTGACAACCTCGAGCAGTTTCCAGTACTGGATTGAAAAGATGGCCTTTGCTGCATCTGCTTGAGCAAGGAAAGCCAAGAAACCTTTGCTTTGGCAGGAGAAAATCCAGAAAGCGGGAAGGAAGAAAAGAAGCTCCCTGACTCCTCCTGAGCCCCAGACAGCCCATGAACTGCCTTGCTGGGAATGGTAGGATGGGGTGGACTCTGGATTGCTCCCTCTGGATGTGTGGTAAGACTGTTCTGCCAACTTCTCCAACAGCCTGTAAGCATTCGCTGCCTTGGTTAGATGGTGCAAGGGCAGCCTTTAAGCAGCTAAAGCATTCCCTGAGGAGAGCTCTGGGTCTGCCAGATGTCTCAGAACTGTTGGAAGCATCTTTGGTGGGGAGGGCAAACAAAGGCCAAGGTGTGCAGTGACCCCCCTGAGAAGGGACTTTGAGTTAATGGCATCCCTGCAAGTGAACTGTGTGGGCTGTTCCCCCTGTAGGGCAGGTGATAGTCCCAGCTACAGTGATGGGAAAAATAGTTAAAAGAGAGCCCCAAAAGCTGGAAATCCTCTTGGAGGCTCTTGGCAAACAGAGTTTTCTGAGTTCCCCCTGAAAGAAGAACAGTGATAGTTTTGAGTGGTGGTAGATCCTTTGAATAGATAGCCTTGAGTGTGTCCTTGTTGCACCAGTAGGCCTTGTCCAACTCCCCATCTTCCAGGAGATACACATATTAAAGTTTAAAATGATCCTTTTCCTAATCCTTTGTTGTCTTGAGGCTCTCCCCTGCAGGAACTCCAGGAACTCCTGGTGCCGCCTGGGCCGATGGATTGGACGCCCCAGCCCCTCCGTTCCTGCCCAGCCACTGGGTCCGTGTCCAGTGGTGGCACTGCCAGCCCTGCAGGTGAAGTGGGAAGGGCCTTTCCAGGTCTTGTGGGTCACATTGATAGAAGCTAAATTTGCAGAAAAAGGACCTGGGGTCTGTTATTCTTGAGTTCAGAAAGCTCCTTTTGGTTGGTGAGCAGGACAAAGTGGATCCTTCAGAGTTCCCATCCGTGTTTGTGTCTCAGCCTGTGTTAGGATTCAGGGCTGTAGCTGTTGTTGTCACTGAGGAGTCAAACTATGCTTTAAATCATGAGACACTGGCCTGATGGCCAAGTGTCAAGAATAAAGGGGGAATGATATCTGAGTGTTGAGATGTAACAAGATCTGATCCTTTTTGCAGTGGGATGTAGCCTGGAAACTGCAGAGAGCTGAGCCAAGGGATTGAAAGGGACCAAGCAAGGGAGGTGAAGAAAGAAGGAAGAAGGGAAGTGAGGCAGCAGCCAAGCAGCAGCAAGTTGCTGTGTAAGCAGGTGAGTTGTGTTGAGGTTCCTCAGGCAGGCACTGAGGACTTTGAGGGCTCCAGACAGAGCAGACCTGGGAAGGCCCTCGTTGAAGCCCCTCTGAGACCTTCGAAGTGTAGGCGTGTATGGTAATGAGTGTTGGAAAATGTCCTGACTGTGGAACAGGAATGCAGGGAAGGAAAATGAATCCTCCTGTAATGCTGACCCCTCCCATCATCTGCAGTGGAGATAGCTCTGTGTGCCCTTTGGGAACTGATTGCCAGGACAACTGGCGGGCTGGAATGATTCAAGAGCATAGGAATACAAGATTGCCTGGCTTCTGAAACTCACCAGTTGTGTCTCAGAGGTTCTTGTAAGAAATTTTAGACAATACCTGAACTTCTAGTGTGTACTTCTGAGTTCAGTTGGAAAGAGATTGTCCAGGGAACAAGTATCTTTCTCATTCCAAGAAGTTGCACTTGATGAACTTCCCATCTGAGCTGATGCCCTTGGCAGGAGAAGTGCTCAGCAAGGAGGCTCTTTGCTCCTAGGCAGGAAGAAAGGCCAGTGCCCTTCCTCCCCAAGGCCCAGCCCAGCAGGGCTGGCAGGAGCTGCTGGTGTGGCTGCTCTTTGGGTTCTCAGCTGTGGCTGTGGGGTGGTGACATCGTGTTCCTGCCTGTGCTCCAGGGCAGCCAAAAGCCCCAGCCCAGCCCCTGGGCCTTTTTGGGAGCCTGAGCTATTGTAGTACTGGGGATGGGGGTTTGGGTTTTTGTTTCCCTAAAAGTAGAACCATTGGGGGGGATCTCTTATCTCACAGTTGTTGTTGTTTTGATATCTTAATTAATTACAACTTGAGAAGAAAACCTTGTGTAACTTAGGAACTGACTTGCACTGGTTACACTGAAAGTGCCAAGGAGTTGTAGTGTCCACTGGATTGTTTGTATTGAAGCAGTTTGGTGTTTACAGAAGGATAATAACTCCTGTCAGCAGCAAGGTCCTGACTGAAGTGGCAGCTGCAGTTGTTCCTGTGGTGTGGGCCAGTGGAATTCCAAGAAATGGACAAGGACAGAAGCTGTAAGAATTACTCCTAAGGCAGAGTCTCTCCTGGTAAGGCAAACCCAGTATCCTTTAAAATTAGGAAGCCAAACTGGATTGGTTGCAGTAACAGTTAAATTTGCTGATCATGGTTTGATAGTAGAATGTGAATGGAAGGACCTGTAAAGAAAGGAAAAGGGAAAGATGATGGATTGCTGGGAGCAGGGGCTGGCAGACAGTGGGATGGATGTTTGGTTGTGTTTGGGAATGAGCAGCTTGACCTGCCCAGGGTTGTCTGTGCTGGGGGTGGGTTTGGGTCCTGTGTGGCCACAGGTCTGTGCAGCAGCTGGAGCCTGGGCTGGTTTGGGGGCTGTGGTGTGCCAGGCTGCTGAGTTTGTTTTGCCTGTTTCCTTGGAGTGTCCCAGTGTCCCTGCTTGGCTGTTTGTTGCCCTGCAGGCAGAAGAGCCCAGGCCTGAGCTGGCTGAGTGTTGGTGTGAGCCAGAGTGGGTGTCCCTGCCCTGGGGCCAGTCCCCAGAGCTGCCTTTGGCATCCCCTGCTGAAGGGTGGGAGCTGCCCAGAGCCAGCAGCATCCAGCTGGAGGATCCAGGAGGATGCAGCTCTGCTTTGCTGGGAGGTAAGAGGTGGGGTGCAGGAGCTGGCAGGGGTGTTTTGCAGGCAGAGGGAGGGCAGGAGCAGGAGAATTGCAGGTGCAGCAGCTGGGTCAGTGCTGGATGGAGTCGGGGCTGGGAAAGGGCCCTGAGTGTCAGGGCAGGGGAGAGCCCAGGGTGGCCCTGGGAGCCCTGGGGCTGTGAACAAGTGCAGTGGGCAAAGGAATGGGCACTGGAGAGCTGGGCAAACAGCTGGAGGAGTTGCAAGGGGAACCAGGAGACTGGAATGCAGGAGCAGCAGCTCCCTGTGTGTGTGTGTAGAACCAGGTGTACTGCAGCCCTGAGTGAGGTGGGAAATGAACCTCAGGAGGCTGGGAACAAGTCCCACACACTGGTTAAAGTGGGATGGAGTCTTGCCAAGTGTCTGAAAAGCTTTTCTTCAGTGTTGCTTTATCAGTTGAAAACTGAAGTGATTGTCGAGGTGTTGGCAGTTGTTTTCCTGTGTCTTTGGTGAGGTGTTGACTCAGTACCTTTCTTGGAGCTGCTGTTGGATGAAGAGGTGCCCCCAATTGACCTGTAAGGTCCTTGTTTTTCTTCCCTGCTTCTCCCAGCTTGTCCAGGAGATGGAATTCCAGTGCTACAGTCTGGGTGGGTCATGGTGCTCCCAAAAGGAGCCTTTGTGCCTTCAGGACAAGTTTTGGTGCCACTGGAGCTGCTGGGAGAAGCATAGGGTTGGCAGTGAGAGGCCTGGAATGATGTTGGTGTGGTACAGAAGAAATGAGCAGTGATGGTACAATTCACTATTTTCTCTTGAATGTAATGGTAAGAGCTGCAGGAGTGCCAGGTGTGTGTTCCAGTCCCCAGCATTTGGTTTGCACTTGTCCTGGTCAGACACAGGTCCAACTTCCTCAGGCCTTAACCCAGTAGAGGGAGAATTAAGGACTGGCAGTGTTAAGGTGATTGGTGTGACAGGGGTTAAACTGGGAAAACATTGGGGAATTCCTGAGTTTGTCTGTTTGCCAAACTCACCCAAACCTCTGCTAGGAAGAGATTGAGTGGAAAAGTTGAGGCAGAAATGAAATAGAAAACTGGGGATATTGAAACTGTAATTGCTGAAACTAAATGTGTCCAAGCAGCAGCTCTTGTTGTGCAGGGAATAACTCCTGTCAGCAGCAAGGTCCTGACTGAAGTGGCAGCTGCAGTTGTTCCTGTGGTGTTGGCCAGTGGAATTGCAGGAGAGTGGAAGAGGGCAGAACCTGTAGGTATTACTCCTAATGTGGGATCTATATGGGTAAGGCAAACCCAGTATCCTTTAAAATCAGAATGCCAGACTGGATTGGTTGCAGTAACAGCTAAATTTGCTCATCCTGGTTTGTTTGTAGGATGTGAATGCAAGAACCTGCCAAGAAACCAATGGCCAGGATGATTGATTAGTGCAGGACCTGAGAAAACCACCTTAAATGACAACCTCGAGCAGTTTCCAGTATTGGATTGCAAAGATGGCCTTTGCTGCATCTGCTTGAGCAAGGAAAGCCAAGAAGCCTTTGCTTTTGAAGGAGAAAAACCTGAAAAGCAGGAAGGAAGAAAAGAAGCCCCCTGACTCCTCCCTGAGCCCCAGACAGCCCATGAACTGCCTTGCTGGGAATGGTGGGACAGGCTGGACTCTGGATTGCTCTCTCTGGATGTGTGGTAAGACTTTTATACCAGCTTTTAAGAACAGCCTGTAAGCATTTGCTGCCTTGGCTAGATGGTGCAAGGGCAGCCTTTAAGCAGCTGAAGCATTCCCTGAGGAGAGCTCTGGGTCTGCCAGATGTCTCAGAACTGTTGGAAGCATCTTTGGTGGGGAGGGCAAAAAAAGGACAAGGTGTGCCGTGACCCCCCTGACAAGGGACTTTGAGTTAATGGCATCCCTGCAAAGTGAACTTTGTGGGCTGTTCCCCCTGTAGGGCAGGTGATAGTCCCAGCTACAGTGATGGGAAAAATGGTTAAAAGAGAGCCCAAAAAGCTGGAAATCCTCCAGGAGGCTCTTGGCAAACAGAGTTTGCTGAGTTTGCCCTGACAGAAGGACAGTGATAGCTTTTGAGTGCTGGTAGATCCTTTGAATAGATAGCCTTGAGTGTGTCCTTGTTGCACCAGTAGGCCTTGTCCAACTCCCCATCTTCCAGGAGAAAGACCTATGAAAGGAAAAAGTGATCTTCCTAATCCTTTGTTGTCTTGAGGCTCTCCCCTCAGGAACTCCAGGAACTCCTGGTGCCGCCTGGGCCGATGGATTGGACGCCCCAGCCCCTCCGTTCCTGCCCAGCCACTGGGTCCGTGTCCAGTGGTGGCACTGCCAGCCCTGCAGGTGAAGTGGGAAGGGCCTTTCCAGGTCTTGTGGGTCACATTTATAGCAGCTGTAGTTGCAGAAAAAGGACCTGGGGTCTGTTATTCTTGAGTTCGGAAAGCTCCTTTTGATTGGTGAGCAGAACAAAGTGGATCCTTAGGGTAAAGTGGGAATGATATGTGCATGTTGAGATGTAACAAGAGCTGATCCTTTTTGCAGTGGGATGTAGCCTGGAAACTGCAGAGAGCTGAGCCAAGGGATTTAAAGGGAGCAAGCAAGGGAGGTGAAGAAAGAAGGAAGAAGGGAACTGAGGCAGCAGCCAAGCAGCAGCAAGTTGCTGTGTCAGCAGGTGAGTTGTGTTGAGGTTCCTCAGGCAGGCACTGAGGACTTTGAGGGCTCCAGACAGAGCAGACCTGGGAAGGCCCTCAGTGAAGCCCCTTGGAAACCTTCTAAGGGTAGGTGTGTGTGGTAATAAGTGTTGGAAAATGTCCTGACTGTGGAACAGGAATGCAGGGAAGGAAAATGAACCCTCCTGTAATGCTGATCCCTCCCATCAGCTGCAGTAGAGATAGCTGTGTGTGCCCTTTGGGAGCTGATTGCCAGGACCCCCGTGGGGCTGGGATCATGGCAGGGTGTTGTAAGCAAGGAATGCCTGGCTTGTAAAACTCACCAGCTGAGTCTCAGAGGCTTCTGTGAAGAGCTGAATTCAGGCAGGAAAATTGGCCCCCCAGGAGGGACTCTGCCTGCTCTCCCGTGGCTCCAAGGGATCTCTGGCCCTTCACGCCGGCACCGAGATTTTCTCGGGAAGGGCCTCAGATCCCCGGACCAGTCTGGGACACAGGCAAGATCCCCCTGCCTTTAGAAATGAGGCCTTCTTGTGGCTTCCCCCCTGTACCCGTTGGGGGGTTCCAAAGAAGGCCTCTTGAAATGCCTTTTGGGCTGTCCATGGCAAGCTTGAGACCAAATTGGCCCCCTGGAGGGACAGTGCTGTTGGTGCCCCCCGGGTTGGGGCACCCCGAGGACTCCAGCGCGCACCGAAAGGATTATTCGGGGAGATCCTCGGGGTGCCCGGCCCTGGGGAGCTCAAAGCAAGGTCCCTGCCATGGATTCAGGCATTCCTGAGAGTATCCCAGGGGTACCTGTCCCTGCTGGACTTGGAGCTCTCTAATGGACTGTAATTGGGTTCTAAAAGTGGTGCTCCAAGTGCCAAAGCAGTGTGGGATTGGGATTAAGAAATGAGCAGTGATGGTCCAATTGGCTGTTTTCTCTTGAATGTAATGGTAAGAGCTGCAGGAGTGCCAGGTGTGTGTTCCAGTCCCCAGCATTTGGTTTGCACTTGTCCTGGTCAGACACAGGTCCAACTTCCTCAGGCCTTAACATAATAGAGGGAGAATGAAGGACTGGCAGTGTTAAGGTGACTGGTGTGACAGGGGTGAAACTGGGAAAACATTGGGGAATTCCTGAGTTTGTCTGTTTGCCAAACTCACCCAAACCTCTGCTAGGAAGAGATGGACTGGAAAAGTTGAGGCAGCAATGAAATGGAAAACTGGGGATATTGAAACTGTAATTGCTGAAACTAAATGTGTCCAAGCAGCAGCTCTTGTTGTGCAGGGAATAACTCCTGTCAGCAGCAAGGTCCTGACTGAAGTGGCAGCTGCAGTTGTTCCTGTGGTGTGGGCCTGTGGAATTGCAGGAGAGTGGAAGAGGGCAGAACCTGTAGGTATTACCCCTGATGTGGGATCTCTGCTGGTAAGGCAAAGCCAGTATCCTTTAAAATCAGAATGCCAGACTGGATTGGTTGCAGTAACAGCTAAATTTGCTCATCCTGGTTTGCTTGTAGGACGTGAATGCAAGAACCTGCCAGGAAACCAATGGCCAAGATGATTGATCAGTGCAGGACCTGAGAGAACCCCTGTAAGTGACAACCTCGAGTAGTTTCCAGTATTGGATTGCAAAGATGGCCTTTGCTGCATCTACTTGAGCAAGGAAAGCCAAGAAACCTTTGCTTTGGAAGGAGGAAATCTGGAAAGCAGGAAGGAAGAAAAGAAGCCCCCTGACTCCTCCCTGAGCCCCAGACAGCCCATGAACTGCCTTGCTGGGAATGGTGGGATGGGGTGGACTCTGGATTGCTCCCTCTGGATGTGTGGTAAGACTGTTCTGCCAACTTCTCCAACAGCCTGTAAGCATTTGCTGCCTTGGCTAGATGGTGCAAGGACAGCCTTTAAGCAGCTGAAGCATTCCCTGAGGAGAGCTCTGGGTCTGCCAGATGTCTCAGAACTGTTGGAAGCATCTTTGGTGGGGAGGGCAAACAAAGGCCAAGGTGTGCAGTGACCCCCCTGAGAAGGGACTTTGAGTTAATGGCATCCCTGCAAGTGAACTTTGTGGGCTGTTCCCCCTGTAGGGCAGGTGATAGTCCCAGCTACAGTGATGGGAAAAATGGTTAAAAGGGAGCTCCAAAAGCTGGAAATCCTCCTGGAGGCTCTTGGCAAAGAGAGTTGGCTGAGTTCCACCTGACAGAAGGACAGTTACAGCTTTTGAGTGCTGGTAGGTGCTTTTAAATAGCCTTGAGTGTGTCCTTGTTGCACCAGTAGGCTTTGTCCAACTCCCCGTCTTCCAAGAGATATACATATTGAAGTTTAAAATGATCTTCCTAATCCTTTGTTGTCTTGAGGCTCTCCCCTCAGGAACTCCAGGAACTCCTGGTGCCACCTGGGCCGATGGATTGGACGCCCCAGCCCCTCCGTTCCTGCCCAGCCCCTGGGTCTGTGTCCAGTGGTGGCACTGCCAGCCCTGCAGGTGAAGTGGGAAGGGCCTTTCCAGGTCTTGTGGGTCACATTGATAGAAGCTAAATTTGCAGAAAAAGGACCTGGGGTCTGTTATTCTTGAGTTCAGAAAGCTCCTTTGGATTGGTGAGCAGGACAAAGTGGATCCTTCAGAGTTCCCATCCGTGTTTGTGTCTCAGCCTGTGTTAGGATTCAGGGCTGTAGCTGTTGTTGTCACTGAGGAGTCAAACTCTGCTTTAAATCATGAGACACTGGCCTGATGGCCCAGTGTCAAGAATAAAGGGGAATGATATCTGAGTGTTGAGATGTAACAAGATCTGATCCTTTTTGCAGTGGGAGGTAGCCTGGAAACTGCAGAGAGCTGAGCCAAGGGATTGAAAGGGACCAAGCAAGGGAGGTGAAGAAAGAAGGAAGAAGGGAAGTGAGGCAGCAGGCAAGCAGCACCAAGTTGCTGTGTAAGCAGGTGAGTTGTGTTGAGGTTCCTCAGGCAGGCACTGAGGACTTTGAGGGCTCCAGACAGAGCAGACCTGGGAAGGCCCTCAGTGAAGCCCCTTGGAAACCTTGTAAGGGTAGGTGTGTATGGTAATGAGTGTTGGAAAATGCCCTGAATGTGGAACAGGAAGGCAGGGAAGGAAAATGAACCCTCCTGTAATGCTGACCCCTCCCATCAGCTGCAGTGGAGACACTTCCGTGTGCCCTTTGGGAGCTGACTGCCAGGGCACCCGTGGGGCTGGGATCATGGCAGGGTGTTGTAAGCAAGGAATGCCTGGCTTCTAAAACTCACCAGCTGAGTCTCAGAGGCTTCTGTGAAGAGCTGAATTCAGGCAGGAAAATTGGCCCCCCAGGAGGGACTCTGCCTGCTCTCCCGTGGCTCCAAGGGATCTCTGGCCCTTCACGCCGGCACCGAGATTTTCTCGGGAAGGGCCTCAGATCCCCGGACCAGTCTGGGACACAGGCAAGATCCCCCTGCATTTTAGGAGCAAATTGGGCCCCCTGGAGGGACAGTGCTGTTGGTGCCCCCCGGGTTGGGGCACCCCGAGGACTCCAGCGCGCACCGAAAGGATTATTCGGGGAGATCCTCGGGGTGCCCGGCCCTGGGGAGCTCAAAGCAAGGTCCCTGCAATGGATTCAGGCATTGCTGAGAGTAGACTGGACTGGGCAGAGAGGGAGCAGTTTGTCCTGTGGAGTTGGGCTGGGTTAGTTCAGGATGCCTTGGGAGGCAGGGCTGGAGAGGCCCCTCTGTTGGCTGTAGTGTTGGAAGGTTGTAGCAGCAGGGATGGAGCCTTCGACCTCCTGCTCCCCCCGTGAGCCCCGACGGGACCGTGCCCTTGGCAATGGAGGGCCCCCCATTGCTGAGTCAGCGGTTCCGGGGCCAGGAGGGATGGGATCAGGATGCCGAGCTCCACCCAGGGCCAGGGCTGCCAATGTTCAACCATGGAGAGAACTGAAAGCAGAGTGAGATGGAGGCCAAGCTGCAGCACAAGGATGGGTGAGAAAAGACCCTGGTCCTCAGGTGGAGCTTTGAATTCCCTGGAAAAATGGATCTTTTCAGATGGTTCAGGCCCTTGTGGGTGCTGGAGCAGAGGCCTCTGTAATTTATGGTCACCCTAAAAAGTTGCAAGGAGGGCAAGTTCTGACTGCAGGATGAGGTGGGAAACAAAGTGCAGTGGTCCAGAGAAAAGCTGAGCTTAAAATTGGTCCTGTGCCAGAGCAGCCTCGTGCAGTGCTTGTTGCTGTCCCTGAGTGTCCCATTGCAGTGGATATTCCCAAGGGTGCCTTGTGCTGGGGAACACTGGGGGCAGTTCCCTTTCCCTGGGCAGGGCAGGCAGGGCACGTTTCCCCCCTCGAGGGTGGCTCCACAGTCCCACCCTGTGCCCTGGGAGCGTGGCAGAACACCTGGACCCACTGTCCTTGTCAGAGAGGGCACAAGGGATGGTTGGATGGGTGAGGGAATGGTTCAGGGAGTACAAGCACCATTAGAATGAGTAGGGCAGCACATGGAAAGGAAGGGGGGGAGTTAATCCAGACAAAATTCAAGACCTGCCCAACCTGTGATATTTTTAGGATCTCAGAGGTGTTGTGGTCCCCCGGAAGTATTGCCCAGGACTAGGCAGGAGACTTCAGGCTTGGTCACCCCCAGAGCAAGGTGGAAGCCCAGCAGTTTATTGGTTGGTTTGGCTTTTGGTGACAACAAGGTCCTCCTTTGGGACCAATCCTTGGCCTGGGCCATAAAGTCCCAGGGCAGAAGTGTGAGTTTGAGTGGGAAATGAGCAGCAGGGAGGGTTGGAAACAGCTCGGGGAGCAATTCAACAGGCTCCAGACCTGTGGCCAATACGAGCTGCAGAGGGGGAACTGAAGGTTCCTGCCAGTGCTAATGATGCCAATTGGAGCCTCTGGCAGAAGTAGGGTCGTGTAAGGGGGGACTCCTGAATTAGATGATCAATGGAGCATAGAGGTGTGAGAAAGAAATCCTATTAGGATGTGAAACCAGCTCGAGTGTGGTACAATGTAACTTGATGGCACAAGCTAATTGTAAGGTCCATTGTGCTTTTCAGCAAGTCAGCCTGATATCCCCTGTTATGAGAGCTGAGTTCTTCCTTGGTTCTGCTACATCTTGCAAGGTAGGTACATCTACCCTTGAAACACCATGGGAGAGGTCATCCCTAGGGGTGAGAAAGATGATGGTGAGAGGAAGATGATGTGGGCAGGGGTGGCTGGCCCCTTGCCCTACAAGTAGGGCAGGCCCAGGCTGTTGCCACCAGGCAATGATCAGGCGGTGTTTGGCTGCCATTCAGGCCTCCCCTTACACTGCGTCCTGGCCCTACGTGGTGTAATGTGGAGCTGATCAAATGGGCTGTCAGGACTGCTGAGCTGAGCGATCCTCATCCTGCCACCGAGCCTGTGTTGCTCCGCGGGGACGCCCGCTAAGGGATGGGCACCGACCAGCTGCTGCAGATCCTGACAGCCCTGCCTGGCTGGGGGGGTGGGCACAGGTTAGTGATAGGAGGCAATCGAGAAAGAAGACTTTAAATATCCTTTAGTGTTCCTTTAATACCCTTTATTTAGTATTCATAATATTTTCCCTTTAATTTCCCCTATTACTAACCAAATATCGTGTTAATAGTTATCCATAAGATTGTGTTATGATCCTTTTTGGTATCCCTTTGACTCCCTTTTTACTAGTTAAGATTATACTGTATTGAATGCTGTTCTTAGTATTTGTTTTAATGCCACACAATAAGGCAGTTCATTTGTATCCTTTTTTAACTTTTGATTCTCTTTGCTAAGTTTATTATTATTATTCTCACTGTAATAAAGGTACCTTGTGTGTTTGAATGCTTGTGGCACTTGTCTTTATTCTGGGCATGTATCCTAATGAACTGTTACAGGTAGGAAGGAAGTGCCCTTAGGATTTGGGAATAGGAAGTTACTGGAAGCCAGCCCAAGATAGACCCTGTTGGAGAAGCGGCTCTGAGTATGTTCTTGGGCTTTAGTGGGAACTTAACAAATGCTAAGAGGGCCTGAAATCCCCCTAAGGCCTTGGGTAAAAAGCTCCTCCAGGATGCCCAGGCCAGGCCCTGCTCAGGAAGGCAGCCCCATGGAATGGAGATGGTGGATCCAAGGCAGAGCCAGAGCAGGGGTCGGGGCAGGAGCGAGGCCTCGGGAGGGAGTTGCCACCGGCCCTGTGGTTGAAGCAACAAGTGTAGATCCCCTGGACAGTGAGCACAAATCACTGGGGAAATGGGGAAAAGCCCCAGAGCAAGTGCTGGGAGCAGAGAGGGAGCATGCATGGCTCACTGCTGGGTCAGCCACATCTGTCAGTGGGAAGCACTTTTGGAAAGCAGGAGCTTATAACCCGTGCCAGAGGGAGTTTGAAGTCACAAAGGGGGGAGGCAAAAGTAGTCCATGTGCTGAGTGAGACACTGTACCTGTGGGAATGAAACAGGAAGAACTAGGGCAGTGTCAGGTTTGTAGGGATTTGGGGTCAGTTGGCAGTGGTTTGGCTACTTGGCTCCCAAGTGCCACCCTCACGGAATTAGTGATTAAATGCAGACAAGGAAAATGGGAATATGTTCCTGTGAATAAATGTTAGTGGAGGGAATGATATTGCCATGTTTTAGCTTGATATCTTACAGAACCTGTGGATCCTGGCCATCCTCACAGCCCTTGTGGTCCCTCTGGGCGATGCTGTTGGCCCGGGCAGTTCCCTGGAAAAGGTGCCTGGGTCGGGTGCCTTGGTTTGATTTGGATGGAGATGGAAAAGCAGCTCCAAACCAGGACCCCAGGACAAGGTGACGTGGGAAGCAAATGGCCCTTGCCCAGGGGTCAGTGTCCCTTTGTGCCCGGGGGGACTCTCTGGCAGGGCCGGGGTCTGTCGGGCTCATTGTGCGGGCGGCTGTTGGTGCCCTCAGTGGGATTGGATGGATGTGATTCCAGGGGCTGGGAGCACTGTTGCCATGCAGTGCTGTAGTTTCCCTTACGGTGCTGGGTCCGGGGGGTCTCCCTGGCATCGTTGTCCCCCTGTGTGAGCGGTGCCAGTCCCAGCCCCAGTGTCACAGCAGCAGGGCCGTCCCCTGGGCTCTGCCTGCTGGGCTGTTCTGGGAAGTGCTGCCAAAAGAGCAAAGGGATCAGCTGGGGCAGGGGATGGCACAGTTTGGCACCATCCTCCCGAGGCGAATATCGGTCCAACTGTTGGGTACCTGCTGCCTGTGTCCTGCAGCCCAACATCATCAGGATAACAGAATTCCTTTCCCCACTCTGATTCTAGCTGTTCCTGTTATTCCATGACTGGTGAGGAGTTGTTTTCTGGAGTGCCCTGCCTGTCAGCAAAACACCAGGCCCAAAGGATCCTGGCAAGTGCAGCCCTGGAAGAGTCAGGAAGACTCAAAAATGCACCAGTTCTCAGGAAGTACAACTTTATAAAACATTTATGAAGCTGAAATTCCACAGCCTTGAGCTGTTGGGTCCCAATTAATGTTGGAGGGAGAGGCAGAAAATGCCACTGCTGCTGGGGCTGAACTGTCTGCAGTGACTGGGCAGGACTTGGCCCTGATGCCTGAGTGCATCTTTAGGGTGGATCCCAACTGTGAGCCCTTGGCTCCATAACTTGAGAAGAGGGTGTTCCTGCAAGCCCAGCTGCTGTGTTGGTGGTCCTGGGGGCACCTCTTGCCCTGGCGGGCTGTGAATGTGTTTGTGTTGCAGCTCAATAAAGTCCCTTTCAGTGGTGATTGTGTCATTTTTGTGTCAGTTCCTCTCCCCTCTTGCCCTGCCCCCGTGGCTGCATCACTGGCTTGTGCCTAAATGAACTCTTCCCCTGCAGCAGTTCCCTGGTGCTCTCAGACAGGGTGGAGCTGAGGCTCCTGAGCAAAGGGAAAAAGGATCCATCCAAGGCAGGCCCGTGCTCACCCCCTGCCTTCCTCCAGCCTCCCGTGTTTCCAGTTCCCATCCCTGCTGGACACACAGCCTGTTCCCAAACAACCCCTGTTCCTGTTCTCTCTCTGTGTTTTTGAGGGGCATTCCTGGGCTGCTGCCCCCCATTCTTTATAAATGAAGTGCCAAGAGCCCCAAGTGCAGAGAGGTCTGCAGGGAATCAGTGCCCAGAGCTGCCTGTGCCTGCCTGTGTTCCTGCAGTTCTCCTTCCTGTTCTCCCTGGGCTGGAGAGACCTGCCTGCCCTGGGTTTATTGGAGCAGAGGGATGGGATTACATTTGTGCAGAAGGTTTGTTCACAGACATGTTTTCTGACAGACAGTGCCATTTCCCTTTTGTCTTTCCCAAGTTTTTCCAAGTGCTGCCCAGCACGGGGATCCATGTGGTGGGACAGTGACTGGCAGCAGGAAGGGGAGCCTTGGCCTCACCTGCCCAGCTCAGGTGGGTGGCACAGAATGGGGGTGGGCTGGCAAGGCATGAACATATTTCTGAGTTCTGGAGTGCCTTGAATCCTTTCCCTGTCAGGTTTCTCTCCCTCATTTCCTGGGCTCCATTGTCCCAGGTGTCTCTTCCTTTGCCCAAAGTCCAATGGCAGAGGATTGACTGACTCCCATGGGAGGTTTGGAATGAAAAGGGTTCTGTTCAAATGGGGCAAGGAATGCAGTAAGAAAGATGAGCCTCCTTTTAGTGCCTGAAGTAGAGAGGAATAAAAATGGTGGAAAAGGTCCCATTTTATTTGTTGTCCCCCCTGGATTTTTCATGGCTAAAACTCTCTAGTGAGCAATTGAAGAGAAGGGTGAAGGGCAGGAGCCTTTGACTTGCCCAGTGCCCTTAATTGCCTTGTTCTCCTCTCTTCCAGGCCAGGCCAAAGCCCTGCTCCAGCCCAGCTCTGCCAAGTGCCCTGGGCTGGGAGCAGCCAAAGGCAAGAGGCTGCAGCCCCGCCGGCCTGGCTGGGGGCTCCTGGTGCTGCCCGTGGGGTGGGGTAAGTCAGAGGGACACGTTTCTCTCCTCCTGCTGTTGGCATTTGCTCCCTGAGCACTGGATATGTAAGGAAGGACGGAGTAGCAGGGAAGGGCAGTGTTTCCAAACTGTCTGAATGTTGCCCCCAGGTTTGGGATGGAGCAGGGATGGGGGTGGTTGGGTTTGGCCTGGGCCGGTCGGGATCAGCCATAAAGGACCCACCAGAGCCCTGAACCCTCACTGGACATGTCCAGCCCCTCAAGTCATTAATTTTCAATAGAGGACAAAGTATTGGTACTTGCTTCTGATCTGTGGAGAATTTCCTTCGGAATGATCAATGCAAAGTATCTCTTTGGGTCTTTTGTTTGTTTGTTTGTTTGTAATTTTCTCTCTGGCTTCAATGAGTTTGGTGTGTTCCTATTAAGGAAGCAGCCTGTTTTTATCTTGAAATTTGGGGTGGTTTGGTTTGTTTAGGTTTTTTTCCCCCCACTGACTCGGGCCATCCGTGCATAGTCCGTGTTGTCCCACAGGACTGTTCTGGTTCTGGGTCAGAGAGAGAGAAGGGAAGTGGCTTTTCCTCATCTGGAATGTTTCCAAGCAGAAGTGGGACATTGTCCTGCCCCTCCCCAAAGCACTGCAGGCACCTGGGAGTAGCTCAGGGCTGGCCCAGTTCTCTGAGACAGAACCATGGTGGAGAGGTTTAAGTATTAATCACATCTCTGGTGTCCCTTGGTTGCAAAGATTGGGTCCTACAGTCCCAGAGCGTTAAGGAAAACAAGGAACTTCTGTTCTTCCTGGCAAACCTTCTGCTATTACTTGTGCAGTGTTTGGGTTCTGTTGTCCGAGTTCCTGTCCAGGATCTTTCTAAGAGAACCTGTTAGAAATGTAGAGGTAGGATTAGAATTTGGGTCTGTTGCCTCCCCAACTGCCTCCAAGTCCTGATGGACTGGAGTGATGAGTGCTTTCAGCCCAGGGTATTTCTTACTATTGTGTGGCTTTCCCTCAGCTGTGGGTGAGGAATTGTGCAGGCAAGGCCTGTGTGCCCGTGGGTGTCTCCCGTGTGTGTCCGTGTGGCAGGGCTGGGACAAGGACTCGTGCAGGGACCCAGCTGGCACTGGAGCTGCTGCCATTCTGAGCCACTGCCAAGGGCTGTGGAGAGACCCTCTGGGAGGCTGTTGCCAGGATTCCATTGGGAGCTGGATCTCCCTCCA
The DNA here is from genome assembly GCF_036250125.1 of Pseudopipra pipra. Lineage (NCBI taxonomy): Eukaryota > Metazoa > Chordata > Aves > Passeriformes > Pipridae > Pseudopipra > Pseudopipra pipra. The sequence goes on from NW_026990897.1 coordinate 24,689, forward strand.
GCTGCAGCAGCCAGGGGAGGGTTCTTCCTTGTGCAGCCCAGTGGCTTCTGCTCAGGCTGGCCCAGAGTGGGGCTGGGGCAGGTTCTCCAGGGAACTGGAGCCAGCCCTGAACGGGGCTCTGGAGAGCAGGAGCTGCAGGGACTGAGGTTTGCAAAGCTGGGCTGAAGTTTGTCAAAGCAGCAGAACATTCTCATTCTGGTGGGTTTGTGGAGTCCGTGTTGGTGCCCAGGAGAACTGGGTCAGACTGGGCTTTGTGGTCCGAGAGCTGCCCCCCTAAATTTGGCAGGCTGTGTGTGCTGGCAATGAAGTGCTATCCCAGAGGCTGATGGTTTCTGTCTCCAGGGATGCCCAGGACGCTGCTAATGCCCAGGGATCTGCTCTGGGTCCAGGCTGTCCGTGCTGGAGGGCCCTGGTGGCTGCAGTCCCTGAGCCCGCAGAGACAGAGAGAGCCCCGGCCCGAGGGGCCTTTGGCCCCTTGTCCTGAATTTGAGGTGAGCCTGGGAGCGTGTGGAAGGTGAGAATGAGGGCTGTGTTCCAGCCTGACACCGGGAAGGTCAGTGTTTCCCTGGAGGGGGAAGGTTTGGGCCCGCAGGCTGAGTTGGAACAGGACCAGGGCAACAGACGCTGCTGTCTTTTGTTGCCTCCTGAGGTCTTCTGTCCCCCTTGGAGATTTCCTCCCGGGCTGTGGCCCCACAGGGAGCAGAAGGGAAAGCTACCAATGCCATGGGCATTGCCAGCCTTTGTCTCTCTGCTTTGCCATCCAAGCTGGGAATTTGCTGCTGTTGCTGCCGAGGCTGCCCTACCTGGGAGTTGTGTCCTCCTTGCAGCCCTTCCCAGCCCCAGCCATGAGCTCCAGTTGTGCCTCTGTGTGTCTGGGAGTGTTTGCTGGGACTGTGCTTCCAATGCATCATCCCTGAGAAGATCCTGTTGTTCCAGAGCACTGGGGACAGTTTGGGCTTGGCAGCTTCAGAGCTGGATTGGAGCAGTCCCTGAAAAGAATCAGGAGAGTGGAGGTTTGTCCCAGTGGTGCTTTCACACCCCACTGGACAGGCTGGGCTTTGTGTTTGAGGTTGTCCTGTATTTGCTCTGCAGATAATGGGCCCTTCCCAATTCAGCCCAGCAGATCCCAAGGGCTCTGACAGGAATATTTGTTCTTTCCTTCCCTTTGGGATAACTTCATCTCCAAACTGCCATGAGCAATTCCTTAATTTCTCCTGAAGAAAACCAAGTGTCAGAGGCAGTTTGCCAAGGAGGCCAGAAGTGTCTTTGGAGCAGAGAGTGCTGCCAGCTGCGTGTGCCTGTCCCCAGCCTGGCACTGCCCACAGGGACACACTGGGCACTGACCATGAGAGGGAACAAAACCACTGCCTGCCAGAGGGTTTGTCCTGGGCCAGTCAGGCCTGGGGCAGGAATTGGACTGGGCAACTCCATCAGCTGCTCTTCCCTCCCCCACAAAGCCCCATCCCCTGGGCATTAATGACGTGCCCTGTGCCCAGCGCTCCCTGTTCACCCAACTGAAACCAGAGCAAGGCTTGCTTTGCTTGGAACAACTTAAAATAACTTTAAACCAAAATAAATCACTTTTTTCTTCTTTTTTTTCTTTTAGATGCTGGAATTGCCTCTCTGGCTGTGTGCTGAGCTCTGGCTGCAGGGGACTGTCAGGCCTTGGTGGCTGTGAGTTCCTGTTCTTCTCCCTGGGAAACTGGAAAGAGTTATTCATTAGATTGCAGAAATGTAATTTTGAGGGGACCCAGCAACTGTTTGTGTAGGAAAAGGTGAGGTGCTGCAGAGGGGAGGGAGGTGGCATTTTGGAGGGGTCCCACTGAGGGGGGAGTGGAGAGCCTGGGGCTGGAGTGTGAGTTATTAAACAGGGAAGAAGGGAAGGATGCTTGGGAGGGAAACACTCAGGGAATGTGTAGGGATGGAATGGAAATTTGGGGTGTCAGGAAGAGATAATTGATGATGTAGAGGAAGGGAAATGTTGGGGGTAAGACTTGATCTCATCTGTAGAGGACAGAAGGACCATTTAGAGATAAAGTGAGGCAGTGAGTGGTGGGCAGGTCGGGAAAATTTGTGTTTGTAAAATTTCAGGTCACCTGTAGCAGAGAGGATGTACCTCCTGATGGACACTGAGGCAGTCAGGGGTGGGCAGGAGGGGGGGAAACCTTTGGGGTTAAAACTTGAGGGAACGTCCAGGGCAGAGAGTGAATATTTTGAAGGATAAATGAGGTACTCAGTGGTGGACAGCTGGGGAGTGTTTTAGGGTAAACTTGGGGTAGCCCACAGGGTAGAGAATGAACATGTATTTGTACCGAGGAGCTGATTACATGTGGGTAGGTAAGGAGAATTTTGGGAGTAAAATCTGGGCAATCTGTAGCAGAGAGAATGAATATCTTGGTGTGAAGTGAGGCAGTCAGTGTTGGGCAGGTAGGGAAAAATTCTGTTTGTAAAATTTGAGGTCACGTGGAGCAGAGAGAATGTACATCCTGAGGTAAACTGGGGTAATCAGTTGTGGACATATGGGGAAAATTGGGGGGGAAATATCTGAGGTAATCTGCACGGTAGAGAATGAATATTGAGAGATGAACATGAGGTACTCAGTGGTGGACTTGTAGGGAAAATTGTTCCAAAATATTCCTTCTCTCTGCTGCACATTGCCACAGATTTGACCCCCACAAAGTGAGGCAGTCAGTAGGGGGACAGGCAGAGGAATTTCTGAGGGTGAAACTTGAGCAAAGCTGCAGGGCAGAGAATGAATATTTGGAGGTCCAAAAGAGGCAATCAGGAGTGTGCAGTAGGGAAGACTCTGGGGAGAGAATGACTCTTGTGTTCAAAAAGAGGTAATCAGGAGTGGGCTGGAAGGGGAAAGTTTGGGGGTTAAAAAGGAGGTTCATTCTCTGCAGGGCAGGGAATGAACACACTGAGGTAACCTGAGGTGATGAGTGGTGAGAGACACAGACAATTGTGGGTGTTAAAGTTCAGGTAATCTGCTGGGAAGAGAAGGAACCTGTTGAGGTAAAGATGAGGCACTGGGTGGCAGACAGGTGGGGAGAGGTTTGAGATAAGCCTGAGGTGTGTGTGGGGTGCAGAATGACCCTCTGTAGGTACAAAGGAGCTGGTCAGACGTGGACAGGTAAGGCAGATGTTGGGAGTAAAATGTGGGGCAATCTGTCCCAGAGAGAATGAATCTTTTGGGGTAAGGTGAGGCAGTCAGCAGTGGGCAGGGAGGGAAATCTTTGTTTGTCAAACCTGAGGTAATGTGGAGGAGAGAGAATGCACCTCCTGGGGTAAACTGGGGCAAACAGTAGTGGACAGGTGAGGAGGTTTTGGGGGAAACTTTGAGGTCATCTGTGTGGCAGAGGATGAATGTTTGGAGGTAAAAATGAGGTAATAAGTAGTTTGCAAGCAGGGAAAACTGTGAGGGTAAGTGTGGATGTCACCTAGGGGAGAAAATGAGGCTTTTGAGGTCCAGTGAGGCAGTCAGTGGTGGGCAGGGAGGGAAAATTTGTGTTTGTAAAATCAGAGGTCTTGTGGAGAAGAGAGAATGCACCTCCTGGGGTAAACTGGGGTAAACCTTGCGGACCTGCAGGGAAAATGTGGGGGGTAAAACTTGTGGGAATCTGCAGGGCAGAGAGTGAATCTTCTGAGGTGAAAATGAGTTCCTGGGTGGTGGAGAGGTGGGGAAAGTGTTGAGAGTAAACTGGAGGTGGTGTGCTGGGTAGAGAATGAACATCTTGATGTAGAAGTGAGTTGCTGAGATGTGGAGAGGTCGGGAAAATGCAGTGGGTCCAGAGTGAGGTCACCTGTAGCAGAGAGGATGTACCTCCTGATGGACACTGAGGCAGTCAGGGGTGGGCAGGAGGGGAAACCTTTGGGGGTAAAACTTGAGGGAATGTCCAGGGCAGAGAATGAATATTTTGAAGGATAAATGAGGTACTCAGTGGTGGACAGTTGGGAAGTGTTTTAGGGTAAACTTAGGGTAGCCCACAGGGTAGAGAATGAACATGTATTTGTACAGAGGAGCTGATTACATGTGGGTAGGTAAGGAGAATTTTGGGAGTAAAATCTGTAGCAGAGAGAATGAATACCTTGGGGTAAAGTGAGGCAGTCAGTGATGGGCAAGGAGGGAAAATTTGTGTTTGTAAACGTTGAGGTCACGTGTGAGCAGAGAATGTACATCCTGAGGTAAACTGGGGTAATCAGTTGTGGACATATGGGGAAAATTACAGGGGTAAAACTTGAGGTAATGTCCAGGGGACAGAAGGAATATTTTGAGTTAAAACTTGGGGGGTTTTTAAGGAGGTTATCTCCAGGGGAGAGAAAGGACATCAGGAGGTCAACTGAGGTAATCAGTGGTGGCCAGGTGGGGAGATTCAGGGCAGAAATCTCTGAGGTAATCTCCAGGGTCCAGAATGAATCCTGAGAGGTGCAGAGGAGGCAATCAGGAGTGGACACCACAGTGGGCCCAGGGAAGGTTCTGGGGGTAAAATGTGTGGTAGTGTCTGGCAGAGAGAATGAACATTTTGGGATAAACTAAGGCAGTCATCAGTGGACAGGTAAAACTAGAGAAACCCTCCAGGGTGGAGAATGAATATTTGGAGGTCAAAAGGAGGTAGTCAGTGGTGAGCAGGTGGGGGAAGTTTTGAGAGTAAACTTGAGGTGGTCTGTAGGGTAGAGCATGAACATATTTAGGTATACATGAGGTGATCAGCTGTGGAGAGGTAGGGAAATTTTGGGGGTCCCACTTGAGCAAATCTGCAGGGCAGAGCATGAATATTTGGAGGTCCTAAAGAGGTAATCAGGAGTGTGCAGGTAGGGAAGACTCTGGGATTTAAAAGGTAGGTAAACTCAGGGAGAGAATGACTCAATTTTGTGTTCAAAAAGAGGTAATCAGGAGTGGGCTGGAAGGGGAAAGTTTGGGGGTTAAAAAGGAGCTTCATTCTCTGCAGGGCAGGGAATGAACACACTGAGGTAACCTGATGTGATGAGTGGTGACAGACAGACAGTTGTGGGTGTTAAAGTTCAGGTAACCTGCTGGGAAGAGAAGGAACCTGTTGAGGTGAACTGAGGGTCTCTGCAGTGGCCAAGCAGGGAAATGTTGGGCTGATCCCTGAGTTGCTCCTGTGTGGGGCGGCTGCAGCGAGGCCGAGCCCTGGCCCTGATTTGCCAGCCATGGGCAGGGGGCTCTGTGCCAGCCGGGGGAGCAGCGGGGCCCCCGTGGCAGAGAGGGCAGGGGGGCTGTGGAGCTGCCCCGGGGGGAGCGGGGGGTCCTTTCCTGGGCCGCCTCCAGCCCCCCTCGATCCCCGGGGCTGCGCTGCCCCCCGAGGCTGTTTGGGGCAGAGAGTGCTGCCAGCTGCGTGTGCCTGTCCCCAGCCTGGCACTGCCCACAGGGACACACGGGGCACTGACCATGAGAGGGAACAAAACCACTGCCTGCCAGAGGGTTTGTCCTGGGCCAGTCAGGCCTGGGGCAGGAATTGGACTGGGCAACTCCATCAGCTGCTCTTCCCTCCCCCACAAAGCCCCATCCCCTGGGCATTAATGACGTGCCCTGTGCCCAGCGCTCCCTGTTCACCCAACTGAAACCAGAGCAAGGCTTGCTTTGCTTGGAACAACTTAAAATAACTTGAAAACAAAATAAATCACTTTTTTCTTCTTTTTTTTCTTTTAGATGCTGGAATTGCCTCTCTGGCTGTGTGCTGAGCTCTGGCTGCAGGGGACTGTCAGGCCTTGGTGGCTGTGAGTTCCTGTTCTTCTCCCTGGGAAACTGGAAAGAGTTATTCATTAGATTGCAGAAATGTTTTTTGAAACCTGTCCCCTTCTTTGTGCCTTTTGCTGACAGATCTTCTCTTTCTGCCTTTCAATTTACAGCCTCCTTGCAGCTCCCAGCCAGGAAAACCTGGGATAACTGAGGAGGGACCGAGATGAAGGTTTTGTCTGCAAACTTGGGGTAGTTTCTAGGGGATACAGCAACTGTTTTTGTAGGAAAGTGTGTTTAACCACATTGGCCCAAGTTGTGTTTGCACCAGCTTGGAAAACCTGGGATAACTGAGGAGGGACAGAGATGAAGGTTTTGTCTGCAAACTTGGGGTAGTTTCTAGGGGATACAGCAACTGTTTTTGTAGGAAAGTGTGTTTAACCACATTGGCCCAAGTTGTGTTTGCACCAGCTGGGGCCAGAGGTGCCAGGCAATCCAAAGCAAACCCTGCTCAGCCTCTAAATCCCAGGGGAAGTTCTCCAAGCTGCTCATTGACAGACTAAAGATCCATTGAAATGGAACCAAGAGCACTACTAAGTTTCCTGAGAATCCCAGGATTGCTGTCCTAGAATTTTTAACAGTTTTTTTAATCTTTTTATGACAAAAATTACTTTCTTCCTTTGATTGAGTCCCTCAGTAGGATTTGGGATTTCTGTGGATTCTGAATCCCTCCCAGTGGCCCTGACACTGGTCAGAGCTGGCAGGACAAACAGAGTCAGAGCTCCTGGCAGGCACAGGGGCTTTCCCCCAGAGTGGATCCAACTGCTGCCCCCCAGCCTGGCCAGGCGGGATCTGCTTTGGCTCCCGGCTTCTGCCAGAGACAGAATGTGTTCCCTTGATTGGAATGAGGATCCCGTAGCTTCATCTCCTGGATGTTCCCTGGGCAGCTGATCCACTCTGCCCCACGTCCTGCTCTCAGTTCCTGCCCAGCCAGAGCCATCTGTGCCAAGGGCACGAGCACTCCCAGCCTGGATAGGGAATGGGGGACTGGCTTGTGCACAATTCACCTAGAAAGTCAAACGAGGGGACTGTTGGGCAGCGGCTTTGGCCGACACGGCAGCACAAAGATTGTTCTCTGCAGGGGGCCCAGGTTTGGGTGCCGGTCTCAGCTTTGCAGGTTTGGATGAATTCTACCTACAGCCCGCAATTCCTTGCCGAATTCCTGCTGGAACAGCCTCCCAGTGCCTCCTGGAGCCCGGCTGTTCCCCCGCAGAGCTGCCGCTCTAACGCCAGGTTTGCCAGGAAGCAGCCACGGTTCCAGGTTTGCTCAGCGGGATCGGGACAAGGACAGGTTCATTTTCCACAGACTTTGCTGTTTATAACCCTCCTCCCCCAGCCCCGCTGGTGTCCCTGGGGGGACTTGAGCGAGTTCCCTGGAATTGGGCCGGTTTTCCGCCCCGGGCCGGGCTCCAGGGGATGTGTTGGCCCAGGAGAAGGCGGGGGCCGGACGCGCTCCCGGCCCGGGGCGAGGCAGCCCCTGAGCACGGGCGAGGACGTCTGTCCGGGCGGGAAGCCGCTGTCCCTTCCGAGCCTCGGGAGCGGCCCCGGGGAGTTCTTTTCCCCGAGGAAAGGGATGCACAGCCCTGCCTTCAGGGCACCTCGGCTCTGACCCACCTGTTCCAGCTGTCCACGGGTTCTGCAGGTGCGGTTGGGTCCCCGAAAAACTGCGAATTGCATCCAAGCCCAACTTTCTCCAAGCACCCTCTTTTCTTTTCAGGCATCTCCGAGGGCTCTTGCTCGGGATTTAGTGCCGCTGAGGGCACATGGCCCTGGCTTTAAGGCTGCTGCTGGCTGCTGGCCTCCGGCTGGAAGGGCAGGGATTTGGGGCGGGCGGGACACACGTGGGGGGCGCGGGGGAGCTCTGGGAGGTGGGCCCTGGGAATGGCTGCCCGCGCTGCTCTGCAGCCCCGCCGTGCCGACACTGCCGAGTGCCAGCTGGATTCTTTGGGTCCTTTGGGGCTGGCGCTGGGGCGTGTCCAGGGTGAGGCATCTCAGGGGGCCCGTTCAGAGCAGCGCCCGGCTGAGGAGCCGCGGGCAGCCCTTTCCCCGTGCCCACCCCACGGGGGCTGTAGGGCACAGCTCCAGGGCACAGCTCCTCCATCCCCTGGCAATAGGAAGCCCAAGCAGGGCTGGGTCGCTGTCTGTCGCTCCGACCTCCTCCCGGCCCGCGTTCCCTGCCCAGCTGGGACTGCCCAGGGAGCCCCGAGAACGTTCCTGGCGGGAAGCAGGAGCCGCCGAGGGCTCCGTCCAACTCCGGGCCCGAAAAGCGGCCCCGACCTGAGCCCCCCCGGCATTTTGGGTTCCGAAGGCTCACCTGGAGGAGACGCTCCCCCGCAGGCGGGACCAGGCGGCGACACTCGACCAAACGCCTTTGCCTCGGAGCGAGGGATCCCTCCGGACTCGTTTGGCTCCTTTATCCCTGGAAATGAGCTCGGATGCCGCACGAGCACCTTTGCAGCCGTTGGGTGAAGCCCGGACGGGGCCGGAAAACCTCCCTGAGCAGGGCAGCGATGAATTGGTGCCCGTCCCCAGCCGGGCACAGCCCAGCCGGCCGCGCTCCCTCCGGCCCGTGGCTGCGAAGGGCTCCTGCAGAGATTGAATAAAAGCTCATTTCCTGACTGTATTTGCCCGCGGTCTTGCCCCTCTTTTGACTCGCGCAGCACCATCCGGTTGGAGCATTTCTTGGTTTCCTCCCCTGTAGCCGTTTCCCTCCCAGGCAAGGCCTTCCCCGTCTGCAAATCAAGAGGAAATGTTTCAACGGGATTTTGAAAACCAGAGGGTTTGCCCCGGGAGGGTGCGAGTTGCCGAGAAAGCGGGGGAGAGGAAGGAGAGCCTCAGGTCTCACCTGGCTGGTGTCAGATGAGCCGCACCTTCTGGATGGCAGGGCAAAGAACTGCTGTCGGTAATTGCCGAAGTTCCGCAGGCAGAGCTGGGAGCAGCCTGTGCCCGACCCGCGGCACGGTCAGTGCCAGCTCCTGGGGCCGCCTGAGGACAGACACAGGGACACGGGGACAAACGAGCAGCTCTGCTCGGGGTCCCGGAGCACGGGAGGAACGGGGAAAGGGCTGCCGCCGTTCTTCCCTCCCCGGCAGGCCCCCAGCTCCCCGCGGCCGGAGCGGGCCCGTGGCCGGAGCCCCGGCGGGCCCCAGATCCCTCGTTCCCGGGGGGCCCTGGGGGTGGGAACCTCCTGGGGCCGCGTTTAAGGGGGAGACGGGCGATGTTCGCCCCGGGAGCGGGTGCGGTGGCCTCGGGGGTGCCCGAGCGGGGAAGCTCCGATCCCGCGGGGGGTACGGGCGGCACCCCTCCTCGGGGGTCCCGGGGCCGGCCCGGCGTGTCCCCGCGCCCCGGCCGGTCCCCAGCCCCGGCTCCGCGTCGACACGACGAACGCGCCGCCGTTCTCCCCCGACCGGGCCCCGGCAGAGCCCCGGCCCGAGCGGCCCCGCCGCGCTCGGCCCCAGCGCCCGGCCCGGAGCGGCTCTTCTCGCCCGCGTTGCCGGGGCACAGGCGGCGAGGCCGGGCTGGGATGAGCCCGGCACCGATCCTGGTCCCCGTCCGGATGCCGAGCCCCATCCCAGCCCCAAACCAACCTCGCTCCTCCGGTCGCGGTCCCGGTCCTGGCCCCGATCCTTGTCCCGGTCCTCCTGCCGAGCTCCATCGCCACCCTCGGTCTTCCGACGCGCCGATCGCTCCCGCAGCATCCCGGTACGAGGTTCCTCCACAGACTCGGGACGAGCGCGGCTCTGCCGGCTTTAAACGGCGCGGCCGGGGCGGGGCCGGGGCGGGGCCGGGGCGGAGCGGGGCCCGCACAGGTGTGCGAGGCGGGGCCCGTCCAGGTGCGCGGGGCGGGGACGGGCAGGGGGCGGGTCGGGGCGGGGGTATTTAAGCGCCGGAACTCGCCCCCGCGGCCGTTTGCTCGGGCAGTGCGCGGGGAGGCAGCAGCGCCGCGGGAGCCTCTCGCTGCCGCGGCCCTTTTTCTTTGCTTTTGTTTTTGTCTTTCTTTTGCTTTTCCCCCTTTTTACGTCCCCTCCCTTCCTCCCCACCTCCACCCGCTCCCCGCACGCCGCCTCTCCCCGGCCGCTGTCGCTGCCCTCCTGCACAGCCCGGCCCCCCCACCTGCCCCCGGCCCCCCCTGCCTGCCCCTGCTCCCCCCTCGCTGCTCCGCTGCACAGCCCGACCTGCCCGCACCCCCGCTCCGTCCTTGCCCCCCCGCCCGTCCCGTCCGTCCCCCTGTCCCCCGGGCCGTGTCCCCGCAGCCGCGGGCTTGGGGGCGCCGCTTTAATAAAGCCGCGAGGGCCGGAGCCGGCGCCCCCCCTGGATCCCCCTTTCCACGGGGCCGGGCCCGCTCGGCGGGTCCCCCCTGCAGTTCACAAGCACCGCCCGACACCGCCGGGGCTCCGGCCCGTCCCGACATCACACGGGGGGCTCCGCGGGCGGGGGGACGAGGGGGTGGCGGGGGGGGCAGGA
>NW_026990898.1:0-34877 GCF_036250125.1 Pseudopipra pipra
TCACAGAGTGCCAGGCTGTGCCACACACTGACCTGAAAGCCAAACCTCACAAGCTTTCTGTCCCGGGAAACAGGGCTGCTGTCCCCCCTTTGGTCAGCCCCGCCTCGCCATTTCAGCAGCCCCCCCAAAACCCCATCCAAATGAGGATTCTCGCAGGGAAAAGGTGCCAGCACAGAAAGCACTGCCTGCTCACGGACACCCCAGGCTCCGCCACACACTGCACCTGAAAGCCAAAGCTCACAAGCTTTCTGTCCCGGGAAACAGGGCTGCTGTCCCCCCTTTGGTCAGCCCCGCCCCGCCATTGCCGGCCACCCAATCCAAACCCGATCCAAATGAGGATTCCTCGCAGGGAAAAGGTGCCAGCACAGAAAGTCCTGGCTGCTCAGGGACACCCCAGGCTGCGCCACACACTGCACCTGAAAGCCAAACCTCACAAGCTTTCTATCCCGGGAAACAGGGCTGCTGTCCCCCCTTTGGTCAGCCCCGCCCACTCCTGCCGGCCACCCGATCCAAACCCGATCCAAATGAGGATTCCTCGCAGGGAAAAGGCGCCAGCCACAGAAAGCACTGCCTGCCCACAGAGTGCCCAGGCTGCGCCACACACTGCACCTGAAAGCCAAACCTCACAAGTTTTCTGTCCGGGAAACAGGGCTGCTGTCCCCCCTTTGGTCAGCCCCGCCCCGCCATTGCCGGCCACCCGATCCAAACCCGATCCAAATGAGGATTCCTCGCAGGGAAAAGGTGCCAGCACAGAAAGCCGTGCCTGCGCAAGGACACCCCAGGCTGCGCCACACACTGCACCTGAAAGCCAAACCTCACAAGCTTTCTGTCCCGGGAAACAGGGCTGCTGTCCCCCCTTTGGTCAGCCCCGCCTCGCCATTTTAGCAGCCCCCCCAAAACCCGATCCAAATGAGGATTCCTCGCAGGGAAAAGGTGCCAGCACAGAAAGCACTGCCTGCGCACGGACACCCCAGGCTCCGCCACACACTGCACCTGAAAGCCAAACCTCACAAGCTTTCTGTCCCGGGAAACAGGGCTGCTGTCCCCACTTTGGTCAGCCCCGACCCGCCATTGCCGGCCACCCGACCAAAACCCGATCCAAATGACGAATCCTCGCAGGGAAAAGGTGCCAGCACAGAATGTCCTGGCTGGCCACAGAGTGCCCAGGCTGTCCCACACACTGCACATGAAAGCGAAAACTCACAAGCTTTCTGTCCCGGGAAACAGGGCTGCTGTCCCCCCTTTGGTCAGCCCCGCCCCGCCATTGCCGGCCACCCGATCCAAACCCGATCCAAATGAGGATTCCTTGCAGGGAAAAGGTGCCAGCACAGAAAGCCCTGACTGCCCACAGAGTGCCCAGGCTGCGCCACACACTGCACCTGAAAGCCAAACCTCACAAGCTTTCTGTCCCGGGAAACAGGGCTGCTGTCCCGCCTTTGCTCAGCCCCGCCCCGCCATTGCCGGCCACCCGATCCAAACCCGATCCAAATGAGGATTCCTCCCAGGGAAAAGGTGCCAGCACAGAAAGCCCTGCCTGCCCACAGAGTGCCCAGGCTGCGCCACACCCTGCACCTGAAAGCCAAAACTCACAAGCTTTCTGTCCCGGGAAACAGGGCTGCTGTCCCGCTTTGGTCAGCCCCGCCCCGCCATTTTAGCAGCCCCCCCAAAACCCGATCCAAATGAGGATTCCTCGCAGGGAAAAGGTGCCAGCACAGAAAGCCCTGCCCGCTCACGGACAACCCAGGCTGCGCCACACACTGCACCTGAAAGCCAAAGCTCACAAGCTTTCTGTCCCGGGAAACAGGGCTGCTGTCCCCCCTTTGGTCAGCCCCGCCCCGCCATTGCCTGCCACCCGATCCAAACCCGATCCAAATGAGGATTCCTCGCAGGGAAAAGGTGCCAGCACAGAAAGCCCTGCCTGCCGACAGTGTGTCCAGGCTGTCCCACGCACTGCACCTGAAATCCAAACCTCACAAGCTTTCTGTCCCGGGAAACAGGGCTGCTGTCCCCCCTTTCGTCAGCCCCGCCCCGCCGTTGCTGGCCACCCGATCCAAACCCGATGCAAATGAGGATTCCTCGCAGGGAAAAGGTGCCAGCACAGAAAGCCCTGCCTGCCCACGGAAACCCCAGGCTACGCCACACACTGCACCTGAAAGCCAAAGCTCACAAGCTTTCTGTCCCGGGAAACAGGGCTGCTGTCCCCCCTTTGGTCAGCCCCGCCTCGCCATTTTAGCAGCCCCCCCAAAACCGATCCAAATGAGGATTCCTCGCAGGGAAAAAGTGCCAGCACAGAAAGCCCTGCCTGCTCACGGACACCCAAGACTGCGCCACACACTGCACCTGAAAGCCAAACCTCACAAGCTTTCTGTCCCGGGAAACAGGGCTGCTGTCCCCCCTTTGGTCAGCCCCGCCTCGCCATTTCAGCAGACCCCCAAAACCCATCCAAATGAGGATTCCTCGCAGGGAAAGGTGCCAGCACAGAAAGCACTGCTGCTCACGGACACCCCAGGCTCCGCCACACACTGCACCTGAAAGCCAAACCTCACAAGCTTTCTGTCCCGGGAAACAGGGCTGCTGTCCCCCCTTTGGTCAGCCCCGCCCCGCCATTGCCGGCCACCCAATCCAAACCCGATCCAAATGAGGATTCCTCGCAGGGAAAAGGTGCCAGCACAGAAAGTCCTGGCTGCTCAGGGACACCCCAGGCTGCGCCACACACTGCACCTGAAAGCCAAACCTCACAAGCTTTCTGTCCCGGGAAACAGGGCTGCTGTCCCCCCTTGGTCAGCCCCGCCCACTCCGGCCGGCCACCCGATCCAAACCCGATCCAAATGAGGATTCCTTGCAAGGAAAAGGTGCCAGCACAGAGAGCACTGCCTGCCCACAGAGTGCCCAGGCTGTGCCACACACTGCACCTGAAAGCGAAAACTCACAAGCTTTCTGTCCCGGGAAACAGGGCTGCTGTCCCCCCTTTGTCCCCCCGCCCCGTCTTGTGGGCCACCCGATCCAAACCCGATCCAAATGAGAATTCCTCGCAGGGAAAAGGTGCCCAGCACAGAAAGCCCTGCCTGCTCACGGACACCCAAGGCTGCGCCACACACTGCACCTGAAAGCCAAAGCTCACAAGCTTTCTGTCCCGGGAAACAGGGCTGCTGTCCCCCCTTTGCTCAGCCCCGCCCCGCCATTTTACCAGGCCCCCCAAAACCCGATCCAAATGAGGATTCCTCGCAGGGAAAAGGTGCCAGCACAGAAAGCCCTGCCTGCTCACGGACACCCCAGGCTACGCCACACACCTGCACCTGAAAGCCAAACCTCACAAGCTTTCTGTCCCGGGAAACAGGGCTGCTGTCCCCCCTTTGGTCAGCCCCGCCCCGCCCCGGCATTGCCGGCCACCCGATCCAAACCCGATCCAAATGAGGATTCCTCGCAGGGAAAAGGTGCCAGCACAGAAAGCCCTGCCTGCTCACGGACACCCCAGGCTACGCCACACACTGCACCTGAAAGCCAAACCTCACAAGCTTTCTGTCCGGGAAACAGGGCTGCTGTCCCCCCTTTGGTCAGCCCCGCCCCGCCATTTTAGCAGCCCCCCCAAAACCCGATCCAAATGAGGATTCCTCGCAGGGAAAAGGTGCCAGCACAGAAAGCCCTGCCTGCTCACGGACGCCCATGACTGCGCCACACACTGCACCTGAAAGCCAAACCTAACAAGCTTTCTGTCCCGGGAAACACGGCTGCTGTCCCCCCTTTGCTCAGCCCCGCCCCGACATTTTAGCAGCCCCCCCAAAACCCGATCCAAATGAGGATTCCTCGCAGGGAAAAGGTGCCAGCACAGAAAGCCCTGCCTGCGCAAGGACACCCCAGGCTAAGCCACACACTGCACCTGAAAGCCAAACCTCACAAGCTTTCTGTCCCGGGAAACAGGGCTGCTGTCCCCCCTTTGGTCAGCCCGGCCCCGCCATTGCCGGCCCACCCGATCCAAACCCGATCCAAATGAGGATTCCTCGCAGGGAAAAGGTGCCAGCACAGAAAGCCCTGCCCGCTCACGGACAACCCAGGCTGCGCCACACACTGCACCTGAAAGCCAAAACTCACAAGCTTTCTGTCCCGGGAAACTGGGCTGCTGTCCCCCCTTTGGTCAGCCCCGCCCCGCCATTTTAGCAGGCCCCCAAAAACCCGATCCAAATGAGGATTCCTCGCAGGGAAAAGGTGCCAGCACAGAAACCCCTTCCTGCCCACAAAGTGCCCAGGCTGCGCCACACACTGCACCTGAAATCCAAAGCTCACAAGCTTTCTGTCCCGGGAAACCAGGGCTGCTGTCCCCACTTTGGTCAGCCCCGCCCCCGCCCCGGCATTGCCGGCCACCCGATCCAAACCCGATCCAAATGAGGATTCCTCGCAGGGAAAAGGTGCCAGCACAGAAAGCCCTGCCTGCCCACAGAGTGCCCAGGCTGCGCCACACACTGCACCTGAAAGCCAAACCTCACAAGCATTCTGTCCCGGGAAACAGGGCTGCTGTCCCCCCTTTGGTCAGCCCCGCCCACCCCTGCCGGCCACCCGATCCAAACCCGATCCAAATGAGGATTCCTCGCAGGGGAAAAGGTGCCAGCACAGAAACCCCTTCCTGCCCACAAAGTGCCCAGGCTGCGCCACACACTGCACCTGAAATCCAAAGCTCACAAGCTTTCTGTCCCGGGAAACAGGGATGCTGTCCCCCCTTTGGTCAGCCCCGCCCCGCCATTGCCGGCAACCCAATCCAAACCCGATCCAAATGAGGATTCCTCGCAGGGAAAAGGTGCCAGCACAGAAAGCCCTGCCTGCCCACAGAGTCCCAGGCTGTGCCACACACTGCACCTGAAAGCCAAACCTCACAAGCTTTCTGTCCCGGGAAACAGGGCTGCTGTCCCCCTTTGGTCAGCCCCGCCCCGCCATTTTAGCAGCCCCCCCAAAACCCGATCCAAATGAGGATTCCTCGCAGGGAAAAGGTGCCAGCACAGAAAGCCCTGCCTGCGCAAGGACACCCCAGGCTACGCCACACACTGCACCTGAAAGCCAAACCTCACAAGCTTTCTGTCCCGGGAAACAGGGCTGCTGTCCCCCCTTTGGTCAGCCCGGCCCCGCCATTGCCGGCCACCCGATCCAAACCCGATCCAAATGAGGATTCCTCGCAGGGAAAAGGTGCCAGCACAGAAAGCCCTGCCGCTCACGGACAACCCAGGCTGCGCCACACACTGCACCTGAAAGCCAAAACTCACAAGCTTTCTGTCCCGGGAAACTGGGCTGCTGTCCCCCCTTTGGTCAGCCCCGCCCCGCCATTTTAGCAGGCCCCCAAAAACCCGATCCAAATGAGGATTCCTCGCAGGGAAAAGGTGCCAGCACAGAAACCCCTTCCTGCCCACAAAGTGCCCAGGCTGCGCCACACACTGCACCTGAAATCCAAAGCTCACAACCTTTCTGTCCCGGGAAACAGGGCTGCTGTCCCCACTTTGGTCAGCCCCGCCCCGCCATTGCCGGCCACCCAATCCAAACCCGATCCAAATGAGGATTCCTCGCAGGGAAAAGGTGCCAGCACAGAAAGCCCTGCTACCCACAGAGTGCCCAGGCTGTCCCACACACTGCACCTGAAAGCCAAAACTCACAAGCTTTCTGTCCCGGGAAACAGGGCTGCTGTCCCCCCTTTGGTCAGCCCCGCCCCGCCATTTTAGCAGCCCCCCCAAAACCCGATCCAAATGAGGATTCCTCGCAGGGAAAAGGTGCCAGCACAGAAAGCCTGCCTGCTCACGGACACCCATGACTGCGCCACACACTGCACCTGAAAGCCAAACCTAACAAGCTTTCTGTCCCGGGAAACAGGGCTGCTGTCCCCCCTTTGGTCAGCCCCGCCCCGCCATTTTAGCAGCCCCCCCAAAACCCGATCCAAATGAGGATTCCTCGCAGGGAAAAGGTGCCAGCACAGAAAGCCCTGCCTGCGCAAGGACACCCCAGGCTACGCCACACACTGCACCTGAAAGCCAAACCTCACAAGCTTTCTGTCCCGGGAAACAGGGCTGCTGTCCCCCCCTTTGCTCAGCCCCGCCCCGCCCATTATAGCAGCCCCCCCAAAACCCGATCCAAATGAGGATTCCTCGCAGGGAAAAGGTGCCAGCACAGAAAGTCCTGCCTGCCCACAGAGTGCCCAGGCTGCGCCACACACTGCACCTGAAAAGCCAAAGCTCACAAGCTTTCTGTCCCGGGAAACAGGGCTGCTGTCCCCCCCTTTGGTCAGCCCCGCCCCGACATTGCTGGCCACCCGATCCAAACCCGATCCAAATGAGAATTCCTCGCAGGGAAAAGGTGCCAGCACAGAAAGCCCTGCCTGCCCACAGAGTGCCCAGGCTGTCCCACACACTGCACCTGAAAGCCAAACCTCACAAGCTTTCTGTCCCGGGAAACAGGGCTGCTGTCCCCCCTTTGGTCAGCCCCGCCTCGCCATTTTAGCAGCCCCCCCAAAACCCGATCCAAATGAGGATTCCTCGCAGGGAAAAGGTGCCAGCACAGAAAGCCCTGCCAGCCCACAGAGTGCCCAGGCTGCGCCACACACTGCACCTGAAAGCCAAAGCTCACAAGCTTTCTGTCCCGGGAAACAGGGCTGCTGTCCCCCCTTTGGTCAGCCCCGCCCCGCCATTTTAGCAGCCCCCCCAAAACCCGATCCAAATGAGGATTCCTCGCAGGGAAAAGGTGCCAGCACAGAAAGCCCTGCCAGCCCACAGAGTGCCCAGGCTGCGCCACACACTGCACCTGAAAGCCAAACCTCACAAGCTTTCTGTCCCGGGAAACAGGGCTGCTTGTCCCCCCCTTTGGTCAGCCCGACCCCGCCATTGCCGGCCACCCGATCCAAACCCGATCCAAATAAGAATTCCTCGCAGGGAAAAGGTGCCAGCACAGAAAGCCCTGCCTGCCCACAGAGTGCCCAGGCTGTCCCACACACTGCACCCTGAAAGCCAAACCTCACAAGCTTTCTGTCCCGGGAAACAGGGCTGCTGTCCCCCCTTTGGTCAGCCCCGCCTCGCCATTTTAGCAGCCCCCCCAAAACCCGATCCAAATGAGGATTCCTCGCAGGGAAAAGGTGCCAGCACAGAAAGCCCTGCCAGCCCACAGAGTGCCCAGGCTGCGCCACACACTGCACCTGAAAGCCAAACCTCACAAGCTTTCTGTCCCGGGAAAACAGGGCTGCTGTCCCCCCTTTGGTCAGCCCCGCCCCGCCATTTTAGCAGCCCCCCCAAAACCCGATCCAAATGAGGATTCCTCGCAGGGAAAAGGTGCCAGCACAGAAAGCCCTGCCAGCCCACAGAGTGCCCAGGCTGCGCCACACACTGCACCTGAAAGCCAAACCTCACAAGCTTTCTGTCCCGGGAAACAGGGCTGCTGTCCCCCCTTTGGTCAGCCCGACCCCGCCATTGCCGGCCACCCGATCCAAACCCGATCCAAATGAGGATTCCTCGCATGGAAAAGGTGCCAGCACAGAAAGTCCTGGCTGCCCACGGAGTGCCCCAGGCTGCGCCACACACTGCACCTGAAAGCCAAACCTCACAAGCTTTCTGTCCGGGAAACAGGGCTGCTGTCCCCCCCCTTTGGTCAGCCCCGCCCCGCCATTGCCGGCCACCCGATCCAAACCCGATCCAAATGAGGATTCCTCGCAGGGAAAAGGTGCCAGCACAGAAAGCCCTGCCTGCTCAGGGACACCCCAGGCTGCGCCACACACTGCACCTGAAAGCCAAACCTCACAAGCTTTCTGTCCCGGGAAACAGGGCTGCTGTCCCCCCCTTGGGTCACCCCCGCCCACTCCCGCCGGCCACCCGATCCAAACCCGATCCAAATGAGGATTCCTTGCAGGGAAAAGGTGGCCACCACAGAAAGCCCTGCCTGCCCACAGAGTGCCCAGGTTGCGCCACACACTGCACCTGAAAGCCAAAGCTCACAAGCTTTCTGTCCCGGGAAACAGGGCTGCTGTCCCCCCTTTGCTCAGCCCCGCCCCGCCATTTTAGCAGGCCCCCCAAAACCCGAAACAAATGAGGATTCCTCGCAGGGAAAAGGTGCCAGCACAGAAAGTCCTGCCTGCCCACAGAGTGCCCAGGCTGCGCCACACACTGCACCTGAAAGCCAAACCTCACAAGCTTTCTGTCCCGGGAAACAGGGCTGCTGTCCCCCCTTTGGTCAGCCCCGCCCCGCCATTGCCGGCCACCCGATCCAAACCCGATCCAAATGAGGATTCCTCGCAGGGAAAAGGTGCCAGCACAGAAAGTCCTGGCTGCCCACGGAGTGCCCAGGCTGCGCCACACACTGCACCTGAAAGCCAAAGCTCACAAGCTTTCTGTCCCGGGAAACAGGGCTGCTGTCCCCCCTTTGGTCAGCCCCGCCCCGCCATTTTAGCAGCCCCCCCAAAACCCGATCCAAATGAGGATTCCTCGCAGGGAAAAGGTGCCAGCACAGAAAGCACTGCCTGCGCACGGACACCCCAGGCTCCGCCACACACTGCACCTGAAAGCCAAACCTCACAAGCTTTCTGTCCCGGGAAACAGGGCTGCTGTCCCCACTTTGGTCAGCCCCGACCCGCCATTGCCGGCCACCCGACCAAAACCCGATCCAAATGACGAATCCTCGCAGGGAAAAGGTGCCAGCACAGAATGTCCTGGCTGGCCACAGAGTGCCCAGGCTGTCCCACACACTGCACATGAAAGCGAAAACTCACAAGCTTTCTGTCCCGGGAAACAGGGCTGCTGTCCCCCCTTTGGTCAGCCCCGCCCCGCCATTGCCGGCCACCCGATCCAAACCCGATCCAAATGAGGATTCCTTGCAGGGAAAAGGTGCCAGCACAGAAAGCCCTGACTGCCCACAGAGTGCCCAGGCTGCGCCACACACTGCACCTGAAAGCCAAACCTCACAAGCTTTCTGTCCCGGGAAACAGGGCTGCTGTCCCGCCTTTGCTCAGCCCCGCCCCGCCATTTTAGCAGCCCCCCCAAAACCCGATCCAAATGCGGATTCCTCGCAGGGAAAAGGTGCCAGCACAGAAAGCCCTGCCTGCCCACAGAGTGCCCAGGCTGCGCCACACACTGCACCTGAAAGCCAAACCTCACAAGCTTTCTGTCCCGGGAAACAGGGCTGCTGTCCCCACTTTGGTCAGCCCCACCCACCCCTGCCGGCCACCCGATCCAAACCCGATCCAAATGAGGATTCCTTGCAGGGAAAAGGTGCCAGCACAGAAAGTCCTGGCTGGCCACAGAGTGCCCAGGCTGTCCCACACACTGCACCTGAAAGCCAAACCTCACAAGCTTTCTGTCCCGGGAAACAGGGCTGCTGTCCCCCCTTTGGTCAGCCCCGCCTCGCCATTTTAGCAGCCCCCCCAAAACCCGATCCAAATGAGGATTCCTCGCAGGGAAAAGGTGCCAGCACAGAAAGCCCTGCCAGCCCACAGAGTGCCCAGGCTGCGCCACACACTGCACCTGAAAGCCAAACCTCACAAGCTTTCTGTCCCGGGAAACAGGGCTGCTGTCCCCCCTTTGGTCAGCCCCGCCCCGCCATTTTAGCAGCCCCCCCAAAACCCGATCCAAATGAGGATTCCTCGCAGGGAAAAGGTGCCAGCACAGAAAGCCCTGCCTGCTCACGGACACCCATGACTGCGCCACACACTGCACCTGAAAGCCAAACCTAACAAGCTTTCTGTCCCGGGAAACAGGGCTGCTGTCCCCCCTTTGCTCAGCCCCGCCCCGCCATTTTAGCAGCCCCCCCAAAACCCGATCCAAATGAGGATTCCTCGCAGGGAAAAGGTGCCAGCACAGAAAGCCCTGCCTGCGCAAGGACACCCCAGGCTACGCCACACACTGCACCTGAAAGCCAAACCTCACAAGCTTTCTGTCCCGGGAAACAGGGCTGCTGTCCCCCCTTTGGTCAGCCCCGCCCCGCCATTGCCGGCCACCCGATCCAAACCCGATCCAAATGAGGATTCCTCGCAGGGAAAAGGTGCCAGCACAGAAAGCCCTGCCTGCCCACAGAGTGCCCAGGCTGCGCCACACACTGCACCTGAAAGCCAAAACTCACAAGCTTTCTGTCCCGGGAAACAGGGCTGCTGTCCCCCCTTTGGTCACCCCCGCCCCGCCATTATAGCAGCCCCCCCAAAACCCGATCCAAATGAGGATTCCTCGCAGGGAAAAGGTGCCAGCACAGAAAGTCCTGCCTGCCCACAGAGTGCCCAGGCTGCGCCACACACTGCACCTGAAAGCCAAAGCTCACAAGCTTTCTGTCCCGGGAAACAGGGCTGCTGTCCCCCCTTTGGTCAGCCCCGCCCCGACATTGCTGGCCACCCGATCCAAACCCGATCCAAATGAGAATTCCTCGCAGGGAAAAGGTGCCAGCACAGAAAGCCCTGCCTGCCCACAGAGTGCCCAGGCTGTCCCACACACTGCACCTGAAAGCCAAACCTCACAAGCTTTCTGTCCCGGGAAACAGGGCTGCTGTCCCCCCTTTGGTCAGCCCCGCCTCGCCATTTTAGCAGCCCCCCCAAAACCCGATCCAAATGAGGATTCCTCGCAGGGAAAAGGTGCCAGCACAGAAAGCCCTGCCAGCCCACAGAGTGCCCAGGCTGCGCCACACACTGCACCTGAAAGCCAAACCTCACAAGCTTTCTGTCCCGGGAAACAGGGCTGCTGTCCCCCCTTTGGTCAGCCCCGCCCCGCCATTTTAGCAGCCCCCCCAAAACCCGATCCAAATGAGGATTCCTCGCAGGGAAAAGGTGCCAGCACAGAAAGCCCTGCCAGCCCACAGAGTGCCCAGGCTGCGCCACACACTGCACCTGAAAGCCAAACCTCACAAGCTTTCTGTCCCGGGAAACAGGGCTGCTGTCCCCCCTTTGGTCAGCCCGACCCCGCCATTGCCGGCCACCCGATCCAAACCCGATCCAAATGAGGATTCCTCGCATGGAAAAGGTGCCAGCACAGAAAGTCCTGGCTGCCCACGGAGTGCCCAGGCTGCGCCACACACTGCACCTGAAAGCCAAACCTCACAAGCTTTCTGTCCCGGGAAACAGGGCTGCTGTCCCCCCTTTGGTCAGCCCCGCCCCGCCATTGCCGGCCACCCGATCCAAACCCGATCCAAATGAGGATTCCTCGCAGGGAAAAGGTGCCAGCACAGAAAGCCCTGCCTGCTCAGGGACACCCCAGGCTGCGCCACACACTGCACCTGAAAGCCAAACCTCACAAGCTTTCTGTCCCGGGAAACAGGGCTGCTGTCCCCCCTTGGGTCACCCCCGCCCACTCCCGCCGGCCACCCGATCCAAACCCGATCCAAATGAGGATTCCTTGCAGGGAAAAGGTGCCACCACAGAAAGCCCTGCCTGCCCACAGAGTGCCCAGGTTGCGCCACACACTGCACCTGAAAGCCAAAGCTCACAAGCTTTCTGTCCCGGGAAACAGGGCTGCTGTCCCCCCTTTGCTCAGCCCCGCCCCGCCATTTTAGCAGGCCCCCCAAAACCCGAAACAAATGAGGATTCCTCGCAGGGAAAAGGTGCCAGCACAGAAAGTCCTGCCTGCCCACAGAGTGCCCAGGCTGCGCCACACACTGCACCTGAAAGCCAAACCTCACAAGCTTTCTGTCCCGGGAAACAGGGCTGCTGTCCCCCCTTTGGTCAGCCCCGCCCCGCCATTGCCGGCCACCCGATCCAAACCCGATCCAAATGAGGATTCCTCGCAGGGAAAAGGTGCCAGCACAGAAAGTCCTGGCTGCCCACGGAGTGCCCAGGCTGCGCCACACACTGCACCTGAAAGCCAAAGCTCACAAGCTTTCTGTCCCGGGAAACAGGGCTGCTGTCCCCCCTTTGGTCAGCCCCGCCCCGCCATTGCCGGCCACCCGATCCAAACCCGATCCAAATGAGGATTCCTCGCAGGGAAAGGGTGCCAGCACAGAAAGCCGTGCCTGCGCAAGGACACCCCAGGCTGCGCCACACACTGCACCTGAAAGCCAAACCTCACAAGCTTTCTGTCCCGGGAAACAGGGCTGCTGTCCCCCCTTTGGTCAGCCCCGCCCCGCCATTGCCGGCCATCCGATCCAAACCCGATCCAAATGAGAATTCCTCGCAGGGAAAAGGTGCCAGCACAGAAAGCCCTGCCTGCCCACAGAGTGCCCAGGCTGTGCCACACACTGCACCTGAAAGCCAAACCTCACAAGCTTTCTGTCCCGGGAAACAGGGCTGCTGTCCCCCCTTTGGTCAGCCCCGCCTCGCCATTTCAGCAGCCCCCCCAAAACCCCATCCAAATGAGGATTCCTCGCAGGGAAAAGGTGCCAGCACAGAAAGCACTGCCTGCTCACGGACACCCCAGGCTCCGCCACACACTGCACCTGAAAGCCAAAGCTCACAAGCTTTCTGTCCCGGGAAACAGGGCTGCTGTCCCCCCTTTGGTCAGCCCCGCCCCGCCATTGCCGGCCACCCAATCCAAACCCGATCCAAATGAGGATTCCTCGCAGGGAAAAGGTGCCAGCACAGAAAGTCCTGGCTGCTCAGGGACACCCCAGGCTGCGCCACACACTGCACCTGAAAGCCAAACCTCACAAGCTTTCTATCCCGGGAAACAGGGCTGCTGTCCCCCCTTTGGTCAGCCCCGCCCACTCCTGCCGGCCACCCGATCAAACCCGATCCAAATGAGGATTCCTCGCAGGGAAAAGGCGCCAGCACAGAAAGCACTGCCTGCCCACAGAGTGCCCAGGCTGCGCCACACACTGCACCTGAAAGCCAAACCTCACAAGTTTTCTGTCCCGGGAAACAGGGCTGCTGTCCCCCCTTTGGTCAGCCCCGCCCCGCCATTGCCGGCCACCCGATCCAAACCCGATCCAAATGAGGATTCCTCGCAGGGAAAAGGTGCCAGCACAGAAAGCCGTGCCTGCGCAAGGACACCCCAGGCTGCGCCACACACTGCACCTGAAAGCCAAACCTCACAAGCTTTCTGTCCCGGGAAACAGGGCTGCTGTCCCCCCTTTGGTCAGCCCCGCCTCGCCATTTTAGCAGCCCCCCCAAAACCCCATCCAAATGAGGATTCCTCGCAGGGAAAAGGTGCCAGCACAGAAAGCACTGCCTGCGCACGGACACCCCAGGCTCCGCCACACACTGCACCTGAAAGCCAAACCTCACAAGCTTTCTGTCCCGGGAAACAGGGCTGCTGTCCCCACTTTGGTCAGCCCCACCCACCCCTGCCGGCCACCCGATCCAAACCCGATCCAAATGAGGATTCCTCGCAGGGAAAAGGTGCCACCACAGAAAGCCCTGCCTGCCCACAGAGTGCCCAGGCTGTCCCACACACTGCACCTGAAAGCCAAAACTCACAAGCTTTCTGTCCCGGGAAACAGGGCTGCTGTCCCCCCTTTGGTCAGCCCCGCCCCGCCATTTTAGCAGCCCCCCCAAAACCCGATCCAAATGAGGATTCCTCGCAGGGAAAAGGTGCCAGCACAGAAAGCCCTGCCTGCGCAAGGACACCCCAGGCTACGCCACACACTGCACCTGAAAGCCAAACCTCACAAGCTTTCTGTCCCGGGAAACAGGGCTGCTGTCCCCCCTTTGCTCAGCCCCGCCCCGCCATTGCCGGCCACCCGATCCAAACCCGATCCAAATGAGGATTCCTCGCAGGGAAAAGGTGCCAGCACAGAAAGCCCTGCCTGCCCACAGAGTCCCCAGGCTGTGCCACACACTGCACCTGAAAGCCAAACCTCACAAGCTTTCTGTCCCGGGAAACAGGGCTGCTGTCCCCCCTTTGGTCAGCCCCGCCCCGCCATTTTAGCAGCCCCCCCAAAACCCGATCCAAATGAGGATTCCTCGCAGGGAAAAGGTGCCAGCACAGAAAGCCCTGCCTGCCCACAGAGTGCCCAGGCTGCGCCACACACTGCACCTGAAAGCCAAACCTCACAAGCTTTCTGTCCCGGGAAACAGGGCTGCTGTCCCCCCATTGGTCAGCCCCGCCCACTCCCGCCGGCCACCCGATCCAAACCCGATCCAAATGAGGATTCCTTGCAGGGAAAAGGTGCCAGCACAGAAAGCACTGCCTGCCCACAGAGTGCCCAGGCTGCGCCACACACTGCACCTGAAAGCCAAAGCTCACAAGCTTTCTGTCCCGGGAAACAGGGCTGCTGTCCCCACTTTGGTCAGCCCCGCCCCGCCATTGCCGGCCATCCGATCCAAACCCGATCCAAATGAGAATTCCTCGCAGGGAAAAGGTGCCAGCACAGAAAGCCCTGCCTGCCCACAGAGTGCCCAGGCTGTGCCACACACTGCACCTGAAAGCCAAACCTCACAAGATTTCTGTCCCGGGAAACAGGGCTGCTGTCCCCCCTTTGGTCAGCCCCGCCTCGCCATTTCAGCAGCCCCCCCAAAACCCCATCCAAATGAGGATTCCTCGCAGGGAAAAGGTGCCAGCACAGAAAGCACTGCCTGCTCACGGACACCCCAGGCTCCGCCACACACTGCACCTGAAAGCCAAAGCTCACAAGCTTTCTGTCCCGGGAAACAGGGCTGCTGTCCCCCCTTTGGTCAGCCCCGCCCCGCCATTGCCGGCCACCCAATCCAAACCCGATCCAAATGAGGATTCCTCGCAGGGAAAAGGTGCCAGCACGGAAAGTCCTGGCTGCTCAGGGACACCCCAGGCTGCGCCACACACTGCACCTGAAAGCCAAACCTCACAAGCTTTCTGTCCCGGGAAACAGGGCTGCTGTCCCCCCTTTGGTCAGCCCCGCCCACTCCTGCCGGCCACCCGATCCAAACCCGATCCAAATGAGGATTCCTCGCAGGGAAAAGGTGCCAGCACAGAAAGCACTGCCTGCCCACAGAGTGCCCAGGCTGCGCCACACACTGCACCTGAAAGCCAAACCTCACAAGCTTTCTGTCCCGGGAAACAGGGCTGCTGTCCCCCCTTTGGTCAGCCCCGCCCCGCCATTGCCGGCCACCCGATCCAAACCCGATCCAAATGAGGATTCCTCGCAGGGAAAAGGTGCCAGCACAGAAAGCCGTGCCTGCGCAAGGACACCCCAGGCTGCGCCACACACTGCACCTGAAAGCCAAAGCTCACAAGCTTTCTGTCCCGGGAAACAGGGCTGCTGTCCCCCCTTTGCTCACCCCCGCCCACCACGGCCGGCCACCCGATCCAAACCCGATCCAAAGGAGGATTCCTCGCAGGGAAAAGGTGCCAGCACAGAAAGCCCTGCCTGCCCACAGAGTCCCCAGGCTGTGCCACACACTGCACCTGAAAGCCAAACCTCACAAGCTTTCTGTCCCGGGAAACAGGGCTGCTGTCCCCCCTTTGGTCAGCCCCGCTCCACCATTGCCGGCCACCCGATCCAAACCGGATCCAAATGAGGATTCCTCGCAGGGAAAAGGTGCCAGCACAGAAAGCCCTGCCTGCCCACAGAGTGCCCAGGCTGTGCCACACACTGCACCTGAAAGCCAAACCTCACAAGCTTTCTGTCCCGGGAAACAGGGCTGCTGTCCCCCCTTTGGTCAGCCCCGCCCACCACTGCCGGCCATCCGATCCAAACCCGATCCAAATGAGGATTCCTCGCAGGGAAAAGGTGCCAGCACAGAAAGCCCTGCCAGCTCACAGACACCCCAGGCTCCGCCACACACTGCACCTGAAAGCCAAACCTCACAAGCTTTCTGTCCCAGGAAACAGGGCTGCTGTCCCCCCTTTGGTCAGCCCCGCCCCGCCATTTTAGCAGCCCCCCCAAAACCCGATCCAAATGAGGATTCCTCGCAGGTAAAAGGTGCCAGCACAGAAAGCCCTGCCTGCCCACGGACACCCCAGGCAGCGCCACACACTGCACCTGAAAGCCAAACCTCACAAGCTTTCTGTCCCGGGAAACAGGGCTGCTGTCCCCCCTTTGGTCAGCCCCGCCCTGCCATTTGAGCAGCCCTCCAAAAACCCGATCCAAATGAGGATTCCTCGCAGGGAAAAGCTGCCAGCACAGAATGCCCTGCCTGCCCACGGAGTGCCCAGGCTGTGCCACACACTGCACCTGAAAGCCAAACCTCACAAGCTTTCTGTCCCGGGAAACAGGGCTGCTGTCCCCACTTTGGTCAGCCCCGCTCCAGCATTGCCGGCCACCCGATCCAAACCGGATCCAAATGAGGATTCCTCGCAGGGAAAAGGTGCCAGCACAGAAAGCCCTGACTGCCCACAGAGTCCCCAGGCTGTGCCACACACTGCACCTGAAAGCCAAACCTCACAGGCTTTCTGTCCCGGGAAACAGGGCTGCTGTCCCCCCTTTGGTCAGCCCCGCCCACCACTGCCGGCCATCCGATCCAAACCCGATCCAAATGAGGATTCCTCGCAGGGAAAAGGTGCCAGCACAGAAAGCCCTGCCTGCCCACGGACACCCCAGGCTGCGCCACACACTGCACCTGAAAGCCAAACCTCACAAGCTTTCTGTCCCGGGAAACAGGGCTGCTGTCCCCCCTTTGGTCAGCCCCGCCCTGCCATTTTAGCAGCCCCCCCAAAACCCGATCCAAATGAGGATTCCTTGCAGGGAAAAGGTGCCAGCACAGAAAGCCCTGCCTGCCCACAGAGTGCCCAGGCTGTGCCACACACTGCACCTGAAAGCCAAACCTCACAAGCTTTCTGTCCCGGGAAACAGGGCTGCTGTCCCCCCTTTCGTCAGCCCCGCTCCACCATTGCCGGCCACCCGATCCAAACCGGATCCAAATGAGGATTCCTCGCAGGGAAAAGGTGCCAGCACAGAAAGCCCTGCCTGCCCACAGAGTGCCCAGGCTGTGCCACACACTGCACCTGAAAGCCAAACCTCACAAGCTTTCTGTCCCGGGAAACAGGGCTGCTGTCCCCCCTTTGATCAGCCCCGCCCACCACTGCCGGCCATCCGATCCAAACCCGATCCAAATGAGGATTCCTCGCAGGGAAAAGGTGCCAGCACAGAAAGCCCTGCCAGCTCACAGACACCCCAGGCTCCGCCACACACTGCACCTGAAAGCCAAACCTCACAAGCTTTCTGTCCCAGGAAACAGGGCTGCTGTCCCCCCTTTGGTCAGCCCCGCCCCGCCATTTTAGCAGCCCCCCCAAAACCCGATCCAAATGAGGATTCCTCGCAGGGAAAAGGTGCCAGCACAGAAACCCCTTCCTGCCCACAAAGTGCCCAGGCTGCGCCACACACTGCACCTGAAATCCAAAGCTCACAAGCTTTCTGTCCCGGGAAACAGGGCTGCTGTCCCCACTTTGGTCACCCCCGCCCCGCCATTGCCGGCCACCCGATCCAAACCCGATCCAAATGAGGATTCCTCGCAGGGAAAAGGTGCCAGCACAGAAAGCCCTGCCTGCCCACAGAGTCCCCAGGCTGTGCCACACACTGCACGTGAAAGCCAAACCTCACAGGCTTTCTGTCCCGGGAAACAGGGCTGCTGTCCCCCACCTTGGTCAGCCCCGCCCACCACTGCCGGCCACCCGATCCAAACCCGATCCAAATGAGGATTCCTCGCAGGGAAAAGGTGCCAGCACAGAAAGCCCTGCCTGCCCACAGAGTGCCCAGGCTGTGCCACACACTGCACCTGAAAGCCAAACCTCACAAGCTTTCTGTCCCGGGAAACAGGGCTGCTGTCCCCCCTTTGGTCAGCCCCGCTCCACCATTGCCGGCCACCCGATCCAAACCGGATCCAAATGAGGATTCCTCGCAGGGAAAAGGTGCCAGCACAGAAAGCCCTGCCTGCCCACAGAGTGCCCAGGCTGTGCCACACACTGCACCTGAAAGCCAAACCTCACAAGCTTTCTGTCCCGGGAAACAGGGCTGCTGTCCCCCCTTTGGTCAGCCCCGCCCCGCCATTTTAGCAGCCCCCCCAAAACCCGATCCAAATGAGGATTCCTCGCAGGTAAAAGGTGCCAGCACAGAAAGCCCTGCCTGCCCACGGAGTGCCCAGGCTGCGCCACACACTGCACCTGAAAGCCAAACCTCACAAGCTTTCTGTCCCGGGAAACAGGGCTGCTGTCCCCCCTTTGATCACCCCCGCCCCGCCATTGCCGGCCACCCGATCCAAACCCGATCCAAATGAGGATTCCTCGCAGGGAAAAGGTGCCAGCACAGAAAGCCCTGCCTGCCCACAGAGTCCCCAGGCTGTGCCACACACTGCACCTGAAAGCCAAACCTCACAGGCTTTCTGTCCCGGGAAACAGGGCTGCTGTCCCCCCTTTGGTCAGCCCCGCCCACCACTGCCGGCCATCCGATCCAAACCCGATCCAAATGAGGATTCCTCGCAGGGAAAAGGTGCCAGCACAGAAAGCCCTGCCTGCCCACGGACACCCCAGGCTGCGCCACACACTGCACCTGAAAGCCAAACCTCACAAGCTTTCTGTCCCGGGAAACAGGGCTGCTGTCCCCCCTTTGGTCAGCCCCGCCCTGCCATTGCCGGCCACCCGATCCAAACCGGATCCAAATGAGGATTCCTCGCAGGGAAAAGGTGCCAGCACACAAAGCCCTGCCTGCCCACAGAGTGCCCAGGCTGTGCCACACACTGCACCTGAAAGCCAAACCTCACAAGCTTTCTGTCCCGGGAAACAGGGCTGCTGCCCCCCCCTTGGTCAGCCCCGCCCACCACTGCCGGCCACACGATCCAAACCCGATCCAAATGAGGATTCCTCGCAGGGAAAAGGTGCCAGCACAGAAAGCCCTGCCTGCTCACAGACACCCCAGGCTACGCCACACACTGCACCTGAAAGCCAAACCTCACAAGCTTTCTGTCCCGGGAAACAGGGCTGCTGTCCCCACTTTGCTCAGCCCCACCCCGCCATTTTAGCAGCCCCCCCAAAACCCGATCCAAATGAGGATTCCTCGCAGGGAAAAGGTGCCAGCACAGAAAGCCCTGCCTGCCCACGGACACCCCAGGCTGCGCCACACACTGCACCTGAAAGTCAAACCTCACAAGCTTTCTGTCCCGGGAAACAGGGCTGCTGTCCCCCCTTTGGTCAGCCCCGCCCCGTCATTTGAGCAGCCCTCCCAAAACCCGATCCAAATGAGGATTCCTCGCAGGGAAAAGGTGCCAGCACAGAAAGCCCTGCCTGCCCACAGAGTCCCCAGGCTGTGCCACACACTGCACCTGAAAGCCAAACCTCACAAGCTTTCTGTCCCGGGAAACAGGGCTGCTGTCCCCCACCTTGGTCAGCCCCGCCCACCACTGCCGGCCACCCGATCCAAACCCGATCCAAAGGAGGATTCCTCGCAGGGAAAAGGTGCCAGCACAGAAAGCCCTGCCTGCCCACAGAGTGCCCAGGCTGTGCCACACACTGCACCTGAAAGCCAAACCTCACAAGCTTTCTGTCCCGGGAAACAGGGCTGCTGTCCCCCCTTTGGTCAGCCCCGCTCCACCATTGCCGGCCACCCGATCCAAACCGGATCCAAATGAGGATTCCTCGCAGGGAAAAGGTGCCAGCACAGAAAGCCCTGCCTGCCCACAGAGTGCCCAGGCTGTGCCACACACTGCACCTGAAAGCCAAACCTCACAAGCTTTCTGTCCCGGGAAACAGGGCTGCTGTCCCCCCTTTGGTCAGCCCCGCCCACCACTGCCGGCCATCCGATCCAAACCCGATCCAAATGAGGATTCCTCGCAGGGAAAAGGTGCCAGCACAGAAAGCCCTGCCTTTTCACGGACACCCCAGGCTGCGCCACACACTGCACCTGAAAGCCAAACCTCACAAGCTTTCTGTCCCGGGAAACAGGGCTGCTGTCCCCCCTTTGGTCAGCCCCGCCCCGCCATTTTAGCAGCCCCCCCAAAACCCGATCCAAATGAGGATTCCTCGCAGGGAAAAGGTGCCAGCACAGAAAGCCCTGCCTGCCCACAGAGTGCCCAGGCTGTGCCACACACTGCACCTGAAAGCCAAACCTCACAAGCTTTCTGTCCCGGGAAACAGGGCTGCTGTCCCCCCTTTGCTCACCCCCGCCCACCACGGCCGGCCACCCGATCCAAACCCGATCCAAAGGAGGATTCCTCGCAGGGAAAAGGTGCCAGCACAGAAAGCCCTGCCTGCCCACAGAGTGCCCAGGCTGTGCCACACACTGCACCTGAAAGCCAAACCTCACAAGCTTTCTGTCCCGGGAAACAGGGCTGCTGTCCCCCCTTTCGTCAGCCCCGCTCCACCATTGCCGGCCACCCGATCCAAACCGGATCCAAATGAGGATTCCTCGCAGGGAAAAGGTGCCAGCACAGAAAGCCCTGCCTGCCCACAGAGTGCCCAGGCTGTGCCACACACTGCACCTGAAAGCCAAACCTCACAAGCTTTCTGTCCCGGGAAACAGGGCTGCTGTCCCCCCTTTGGTCAGCCCCGCCCACCACTGCCGGCCATCCGATCCAAACCCGATCCAAATGAGGATTCCTCGCAGGGAAAAGGTGCCAGCACAGAAAGCCCTGCCAGCTCACAGACACCCCAGGCTCCGCCACACACTGCACCTGAAAGCCAAACCTCACAAGCTTTCTGTCCCAGGAAACAGGGCTGCTGTCCCCCCTTTGGTCAGCCCCGCCCTGCCATTTTAGCAGCCCCCCCAAAACCCGATCCAAATGAGGATTCCTCGCAGGTAAAAGGTGCCAGCACAGAAAGCCCTGCCTGCCCACGGACACCCCAGGCAGCGCCACACACTGCACCTGAAAGCCAAACCTCACAAGCTTTCTGTCCCGGGAAACAGGGCTGCTGTCCCCCCTTTGGTCAGCCCCGCCCTGCCATTTGAGCAGCCCTCCAAAAACCCGATCCAAATGAGGATTCCTCGCAGGGAAAAGCTGCCAGCACAGAATGCCCTGCCTGCCCACGGAGTGCCCAGGCTGCGCCACACACTGCACCTGAAAGCCAAACCTCACAAGCTTTCTGTCCCGGGAAACAGGGCTGCTGTCCCCCCTTTGATCACCCCCGCCCCGCCATTGCCGGCCACCCGAACCAAACCCGATCCAAATGAGGATTCCTCGCAGGGAAAAGGTGCCAGCACAGAACGCCCTGCCTGCCCACAGAGTCCCCAGGCTGTGCCACACACTGCACCTGAAAGCCAAACCTCACAAGCTTTCTGTCCCGGAAAACAGGGCTGCTGCCCCCGGCTTGGTCAGCCCCGCCCACCATTGCCGGCCACCCGATCCAAACCCGATCCAAATGAGGATTCCTCGCAGGGAAAAGGTGCCAGCACAGAAAGCCCTGCCTGCCCACGGACACCCCAGGCTGCGCCACACACTGCACCTGAAAGCCAAACCTCACAAGCTTTCTGTCCCGGGAAACAGGGCTGCTGTCCCCCCTTTGGTCAGCCCCGCCCTGCCATTTGAGCAGCCCTCCAAAAACCCGATCCAAATGAGGATTCCTCGCAGGGAAAAGCTGCCAGCATAGAATGCCCTGCCTGCCCACGGACACCCCAGGCTGCGCCACACACTGCACCTGAAAGCCAAACCTCACAAGCTTTCTGTCCCGGGAAACAGGGCTGCTGTCCCCCCATTGGTCAGCCCCGCCCACTCCCGCCGGCCACCCGATCCAAACCCGATCCAAATGAGGATTCCTTGCAGGGAAAAGGTGCCAGCACAGAAAGCACTGCCTGCCCACAGAGTGCCCAGGCTGCGCCACACACTGCACCTGAAAGCCAAAGCTCACAAGCTTTCTGTCCCGGTAAACAGGGCTGCTGTCCCCCCTTTGGTCAGCCCCGCCCCGCCATTTTAGCAGCCCCCCCAAAACCCGATCCAAATGAGGATTCCTCGCAGGGAAAAGGTGCCAGCACAGAAAGCCATGCCTGCGCAAGGACACCCCAGGCTGCGCCACACACTGCACCTGAAAGCCAAACCTCACAAGCTTTCTGTCCCGGGAAACAGGGCTGCTGTCCCCACTTTGGTCAGCCCCGCCCCGCCACTGCCGGCCACCCGATCCAAACCCGATCCAAATGAGAATTCCTCGCAGGGAAAAGGTGCCAGCACAGAAAGCCCTGCCCGCCTACAGAGTGCCCAGGCTGCGCCACACACTGCACCTGAAAGCCAAACCTCACAAGCTTTCTGTCCCGGGAAACAGGGCTGCTGTCCCCCCTTTGGTCAGCCCCGCCTCGCCATTTTAGCAGCCCCCCCAAAACCCGATCCAAATGAGGATTCCACGCAGGGAAAATGTGCCAGCACAGAAAGCCCTGCCTGCTCACGGACACCCAAGACTGCGCCACACACTGCACCTGAAAGCCAAACCTCACAAGCTTTCTGTCCCGGGAAACAGGGCTGCTGTCCCCACTTTGGTCAGCCCCGCCCCGCCATTGCCGGCCATCCGATCCAAACCCGATCCAAATGAGAATTCCTCGCAGGGAAAAGGTGCCAGCACAGAAAGCCCTGCCTGCCCACAGAGTGCCCAGGCTGTGCCACACACTGCACCTGAAAGCCAAAGCTCACAAGCTTTCTGTCCCGGGAAACAGGGCTGCTGTCCCCCCTTTGGTCAGCCCCGCCCCGCCATTGCCGGCCACCCAATCCAAACCCGATCCAAATGAGGATTCCTCGCAGGAAAAGGTGCCAGCACGGAAAGTCCTGGCTGCTCAGGGACACCCCAGGCAGCGCCACACACTGCACCTGAAAGCCAAACCTCACAAGCTTTCTGTCCCGGGAAACAGGGCTGCTGTCCCCCCTTTGGTCAGCCCCGCCCACTCCTGCCGGCCACCCGATCCAAACCCGATCCAAATGAGGATTCCTCGCAGGGAAAAGGTGCCAGCACAGAAAGCCCTGCCTGCTCACGGACACCCAAGACTGCGCCACACACTGCACCTGAAAGCCAAACCTCACAAGCTTTCTGTCCCGGGAAACAGGGCTGCTGTCCCCCCTTTGGTCAGCCCCGCCCCGCCATTGCCGGCCACCCGATCCAAACCCGATCCAAATGAGGATTCCTCGCAGGGAAAAGGTGCCAGCACAGAAAGCCGTGCCTGCGCAAGGACACCCCAGGCTGCGCCACACACTGCACCTGAAAGCCAAACCTCACAAGCTTTCTGTCCCGGGAAACAGGGCTGCTGTCCCCCCTTTGGTCAGCCCCGCCCACCCCTGCCGGCCACCCGATCCAAACCCGATACAAATGAGGATTCCTTGCAGGGAAAAGGTGCCAGCACAGAAAGTCCTGGCTGGCCACAGAGTGCCCAGGCTGTCCCACACACTGCACCTGAAAGCCAAAACTCACAAGCTTTCTGTCCCGGGAAACAGGGCTGCTGTCCCCCCTTTGGTCAGCCCCGCCCCGCCCGGCATTGCCGGCCACCCGATCCAAACCCGATCCAAATGAGGATTCCTCGCAGGGAAAAGGTGCCAGCACAGAAAGCCCTGCCTGCTCACGGACACCACCAGGCTACGCCACACACTGCACCAGAAAGCCAAAGCTCACAAGCTTTCTGTCCCGGGAAACAGGGCTGCTGTCCCCCCTTTGGTCAGCCCCGCCCCGCCATTTTAGCAGCCCCCCCAAAACCCGATCCAAATGAGGATTCCTCGCAGGGAAAAGGTGCCAGCACAGAAAGCCCTGCCTGCTCACGGACACCATGACTGCGCCACACACTGCACCTGAAAGCCAAACCTCACAAGCTTTCTGTCCCGGGAAACAGGGCTGCTGTCCCCCCTTTGGTCAGCCCCGCCCCGCCATTTTAGCAGCCCCCCCAAAACCCGATGCAAATGAGGATTCCTCGCAGGAAAAAGGTGCCAGCACAGAAAGCCCTGCCTGCCCACAGAGTGCCCAGGCTGCGCCACACACTGCACCTGAAAGCCAAACCTCACAAGCTTTCTGTCCCGGGAAACAGGGCTGCTGTCCCCCTTTGGTCAGCCCCGCTCCACCACTGCCGGCCACCCGATCCAACCGGATCCAAATGAGGATTCCTCGCAGGGAAAAGGTGCCAGCACAGAAAGCCCCTGCCTGTTCACGGACACCCCAGGCTACGCCACACACTGCACCTGAAAGCCAAACCTCACAAGCTTTCTGTCCCGGGAAACAGGGCTGCTGTCCCCGCTTTGGTCAGCCCCGCCCGCCATTTTAGCAGCCCCCCCAAAACCCGATCCAAATGAGGATTCCTCGCAGGGAAAAGGTGCCAGCACAGAAAGCCCTGCCTGCCCACAGAGTGCCCAGGCTGTGCCACACACTGCACCTGAAAGCCAAACCTCACAAGCTTTCTGTCCCGGGAAACAGGGCTGCTGTCCCCCCTTTGCTCACCCCCGCCCACCACGGCCGGCCACCCGATCCAAACCCGATCCAAAGGAGGATTCCTCGCAGGGAAAAGGTGCCAGCACAGAAAGCCCTGCCTGCCCACAGAGTGCCCAGGCTGTGCCACACACTGCACCTGAAAGCCAAACCTCACAAGCTTTCTGTCCCGGGAAACAGGGCTGCTGTCCCCCCTTTGGTCAGCCCCGCTCCACCATTGCCGGCCACCCGATCCAAACCGGATCCAAATGAGGATTCCTCGCAGGGAAAAGGTGCCAGCACAGAAAGCCCTGCCTGCCCACAGAGTGCCCAGGCTGTGCCACACACTGCACCTGAAAGCCAAACCTCACAAGCTTTCTGTCCCGGGAAACAGGCTGCTGTCCCCCCTTTGGTCAGCCCCGCCCACCACTGCCGGCCATCCGATCCAAACCCGATCCAAATGAGGATTCCTCGCAGGGAAAAGGTGCCAGCACAGAAAGCCCTGCCAGCTCACAGACACCCCAGGCTCCGCCACACACTGCACCTGAAAGCCAAACCTCACAAGCTTTCTGTCCCAGGAAACAGGGCTGCTGTCCCCCCTTTGGTCAGCCCCGCCCCGCCATTTTAGCAGCCCCCCCAAAACCCGATCCAAATGAGGATTCCTCGCAGGGAAAAGGTGCCAGCACAGAAAGCCCTGCCTGCCCACGGACACCCCAGGCAGCGCCACACACTGCACCTGAAAGCCAAACCTCACAAGCTTTCTGTCCCGGGAAACAGGGCTGCTGTCCCCCCTTTGGTCAGCCCCGCCCTGCCATTTGAGCAGCCCTCCAAAAACCCGATCCAAATGAGGATTCCTCGCAGGAAAAGCTGCCAGCACAGAATGCCCTGCCTGCCCACGGAGTGCCCAGGCTGCGCCACACACTGCACCTGAAAGCCAAACCTCACAAGCTTTCTGTCCGGGAAACAGGGCTGCTGTCCCCCCTTTGATCACCCCCGCCCCGCCATTGCCGGCCACCCGATCCAAACCCGATCCAAATGAGGATTCCTCGCAGGGAAAAGGTGCCAGCACAGAAAGCCCTGCCTGCCCACAGAGTCCCCAGGCTGTGCCACACACTGCACCTGAAAGCCAAACCTCACAGGCTTTCTGTCCCGGGAAACAGGGCTGCTGTCCCCCCTTTGGTCAGCCCGCCCACCACTGCCGGCCATCCGATCCAAACCCGATCCAAATGAGGATTCCTCGCAGGGAAAAGTGCCAGCACAGAAAGCCCTGCCTGCCCACGGACACCCCAGGCTGCGCCACACACTGCACCTGAAAGCCAAACCTCACAAGCTTTCTGTCCCGGGAAACAGGCTGCTGTCCCCCCTTTGCTCACCCCCGCCCTGCCATTGCCGGCCACCCGATCCAAACCGGATCCAAATGAGGATTCCTCGCAGGGAAAAGGTGCCAGCACACAAAGCCCTGCCTGCCCACAGAGTGCCCAGGCTGTGCCACACACTGCACCTGAAAGCCAAACCTCACAAGCTTTCTGTCCCGGAAACAGGGCTGCTGTCCCCCCTTTGGTCAGCCCCGCCCCGCCCCGCATTGCCGGCCACCCGATCCAAACCCGATCCAAATGAGGATTCCTCGCAGGGAAAAGCTGCCAGCACAGAAAGCCCTGCCTGCTCACGGACACCCCCAGGCTACGCCACACACTGCACCAGAAAGCCAAAGCTCACAAGCTTTCTGTCCCGGGAAACAGGGCTGCTGTCCCCCCTTTGGTCAGCCCCCGCCCGCCATTTTAGCAGCCCCCCCAAAACCCGATCCAAATGAGGATTCCTCGCAGGGAAAAGGTGCCAGCACAGAAAGCCCTGCCTGCTCACGGACACCCATGACTGCGCCACACACTGCACCTGAAAGCCAAACCTCACAAGCTTTCTGTCCCGGGAAACAGGGCTGCTGTCCCCCCTTTGGTCAGCCCCGCCCCGCCATTTTAGCAGCCCCCCCAAAACCCGATGCAAATGAGGATTCCTCGCAGGGAAAAGGTGCCAGCACAGAAAGCCCTGCCTGCCCACAGAGTCCCCAGGCTGTGCCACACACTGCACCTGAAAGCCAAACCTCACAGGCTTTCTGTCCCGGGAAACAGGGCTGCTGTCCCCCACCTTGGTCAGCCCGCCCACCACTGCCGGCCACCCGATCAAACCCGATCCAAAAGAGGATTCCTCGCAGGGAAAAGGTGCCAGCACAGAAAGCCCTGCCTGCCCACAGAGTGCCCAGGCTGTGCCACACACTGCACCTGAAAGCCAAACCTCACAAGCTTTCTGTCCCGGGAAACAGGGCTGCTGTCCCCCCTTTGGTCAGCCCCGCTCCCACCATTGCCGGCCACCCGAATCCAAACCGGATCCAAATGAGGATTCCTCGCACGGAAAAGGTGCCAGCACAGAAAGCCCAGCCTGCCCACAGAGTGCCCAGGCTGTGCCACACACTGCACCTGAAAGCCAAACCTCACAAGCTTTCTGTCCCGGGAAACAGGGGCTGCTGTCCCCCCCTTTGGTCAGCCCCGCCCACCACTGCCGGCCATCCGATCCAAACCCGATCCAAATGAGGATACCTCGCAGGAAAAGGTGCCAGCACAGAAAGCCCTGCCAGCTCACAGACACCCCCAGGCTCCGCCACACACTGCACCTGAAAGCCAAACCTCACAAGCTTTCTGTCCAGGAAACAGGGCTGCTGTCCCCCCTTTGGTCAGCCCCGCCCGCCATTTTAGCAGCCCCCCCAAAACCCGATCCAAATGAGGATTCCTCGCAGGGAAAAGGTGCCAGCACAGAAAGCCCTGCCTGCCCACGGACACCCCAGGCAGCGCCACACACTGCACCTGAAAGCCAAACCTCACAAGCTTTCTGTCCCGGGAAACAGGCTGCTGTCCCCGCTTTGGTCAGCCCCGCCCTGCCATTTGAGCAGCCCTCCAAAAACCCGATCCAAATGAGGATTCCTCGCAGGAAAAGCTGCCAGCACAGAATGCCCTGCCTGCCCACGGAGTGCCCAGGCTGCGCCACACACTGCACCTGAAAGCCAAACCTCACAAGCTTTCTGTCCCGGGAAACAGGGCTGCTGTCCCCCCTTTGATCACCCCCGCCCCGCCATTGCCGGCCACCCGATCCAAACCCGATCCAAATGAGGATTCCTCGCAGGGAAAAGGTGCCAGCACAGTAAGCCCTGCCTGCCCACAGAGTCCCCAGGCTGTGCCACACACTGCACCTGAAAGCCAAACCTCACAGGCTTTCTGTCCCGGGAAACAGGGCTGCTGTCCCCCCTTTGGTCAGCCCCGCCCACCACTGCCGGCCATCCGATCCAAACCCGATCCAAATGAGGATTCCTCGCAGGGAAAAGGTGCCAGCACAGAAAGCCCTGCCTGCCCACGGACACCCAGGCTGCGCCACACACTGCACCTGAAAGCCAAACCTCACAAGCTTTCTGTCCCGGGAAACAGGGCTGCTGTCCCCCCTTTGCTCAGCCCCGCCCTGCCATTGCCGGCCACCCGATCCAAACCGGATCCAAATGAGGATTCCTCGCAGGAAAAGGTGCCAGCACACAAAGCCCTGCCTGCCCACAGAGTGCCCAGGCTGTGCCACACACTGCACCTGAAAGCCAAACCTCACAAGCTTTCTGTCCCGGGAAACAGGGCTGCTGCCCCCCCCTTGGTCAGCCCCGCCCACCACTGCCGGCCACACGATCCAAACCCGATCCAAATGAGGATTCCTCGCAGGGAAAAGGTGCCAGCACAGAAAGCCCTGCCTGCTCACAGACACCCCAGGCTACGCCACACACTGCACCTGAAAGCCAAACCTCACAAGCTTTCTGTCCGGGAAAACAGGGCTGCTGTCCCCACTTTGCTCAGCCCCGCCCCGCCATTTTAGCAGCCCCCCCAAAAACCCGATCCAAATGAGGATTCCTCGCAGGCAAAAGGTGCCAGCACAGAAAGCCCTGCCTGCCCACGGACACCCCAGGCTGCGCCACACACTGCACCTGAAAGTCAAACCTCACAAGCTTTCTGTCCCGGGAAACAGGGCTGCTGTCCCCCCTTTGGTCAGCCCCGCCCCGTCATTTGAGCAGCCCTCCCAAAACCGATCCAAATGAGGATTCCTCGCAGGGAAAAGGTGCCAGCACAGAAAGCCATGCCTGCCCACAGAGTCCCCAGGCTGTGCCACACACTGCACCTGAAAGCCAAACCTCACAGGCTTTCTGTCCCGGGAAACAGGGCTGCTGTCCCCCACCTTGGTCAGCCCCGCCCACCACTGCCGGCCACCCGATCCAAACCCGATCCAAAGGAGGATTCCTCGCAGGGAAAAGGTGCCAGCACAGAAAGCCCTGCCTGCCCACAGAGTGCCCAGGCTGTGCCACACACTGCACCTGGAAAGCCAAACCTCACAAGCTTTCTGTCCCGGGAACAGGGCTGCTGTCCCCCCTTTGGTCAGCCCCGCTCCCACCATTGCCGGCCACCCGATCCAAACCGGATCCAAATGAGGATTCCTCGCACGGAAAAGGTGCCAGCACAGAAAGCCCTGCCTGCCCACAGAGTGCCCAGGCTGTGCCACACACTGCACCTGAAAGCCAAACCTCACAAGCTTTCTGTCCCGGGAAACAGGGCTGCTGTTCCCCCTTTGGTCAGCCCCGCCCACCACTGCCGGCCATCCGATCCAAACCCGATCCAAATGAGGATTCCTCGCAGGGAAAAGGTGCCAGCACAGAAAGCCCTGCCTGTTCACGGACACCCCAGGCTGCGCCACACACTGCACCTGAAAGCCAAACCTCACAAGCTTTCTGTCCCGGGAAACAGGGCTGCTGTCCCCCCTTTGGTCAGCCCCGCCCCGCCATTTTAGCAGCCCCCCCAAAACCCGATCCAAATGAGGATTCCTCGCAGGGAAAAGGTGCCAGCACAGAAAGCCCTGCCTGCCCACAGAGTGCCCAGGCTGTGCCACACACTGCACCTGAAAGCCAAACCTCACAAGCTTTCTGTCCGGGAAACAGGGCTGCTGTCCCCCCTTTGCTCACCCCCGCCCACCACGGCCGGCCACCCGATCCAACCCGATCCAAAGGAGGATTCCTCGCAGGGAAAAGGTGCCAGCACAGAAAGCCCTGCCTGCCCACAGAGTGCCCAGGCTGTGCCACACACTGCACCTGAAAGCCAAACCTCACAAGCTTTCTGTCCCGGGAAACAGGGCTGCTGTCCCCCCTTTGGTCAGCCCCGCTCCACCATTGCCGGCCACCCGATCCAAACCGGATCCAAATGAGGATTCCTCGCAGGGAAAAGGTGCCAGCACAGAAAGCCCTGCCTGCCCACAGAGTGCCCAGGCTGTGCCACACACTGCACCTGAAAGCCAAACCTCACAAGCTTTCTGTCCCGGGAAACAGGGCTGCTGTCCCCCCTTTGGTCAGCCCCGCCCAAAACTGCCGGCCATCCGATCCAAACCCGATCCAAATGAGGATTCCTCGCAGGGAAAAGGTGCCAGCACAGAAAGCCCTGCCAGCTCACAGACACCCCAGGCTCCGCCACACACTGCACCTGAAAGCCAAACCTCACAAGCTTTCTGTCCCAGGAAACAGGGCTGCTGTCCCCCCTTTGGTCAGCCCCGCCCCGCCATTTTAGCAGCCCCCCCAAAACCCGATCCAAATGAGGATTCCTCGCAGGTAAAAGGTGCCAGCACAGAAAGCCCTGCCTGCCCACGGACACCCCAGGCAGCGCCACACACTGCACCTGAAAGCCAAACCTCACAAGCTTTCTGTCCCGGGAAACAGGGCTGCTGTCCCCCCTTTGGTCAGCCCCGCCCTGCCATTTGAGCAGCCCTCCAAAAACCCGATCCAAATGAGGATTCCTCGCAGGGAAAAGCTGCCAGCACAGAATGCCCTGCCTGCCCACGGAGTGCCCAGGCTGCGCCACACACTGCACCTGAAAGCCAAACCTCACAAGCTTTCTGTCCCGGGAAACAGGGCTGCTGTCCCCCCTTTGATCACCCCCGCCCCGCCATTGCCGGCCACCCGATCCAAACCCGATCCAAATGAGGATTCCTCGCAGGGAAAAGGTGCCAGCACAGAAAGCCCTGCCTGCCCACAGAGTGCCCAGGCTGTGCCACACAATGCACCTGAAAGCCAAACCTCACAAGCTTTCTGTCCCGGGAAACAGGGCTGCTGTCCCCCCTTTGCTCAGCCCCGCCCCGCCATTTTAGCAGCCCCCCAAAACCCGATCCAAATGAGGATTCCTCGCAGGGAAAAGGTGCCAAGCACAGAAAGCCCTGCCTACCCACGGACACCCCAGGCTGCGCCACACACTGCACCTGAAAGCCAAACCTCAAAGCTTTCTGTCCCGGGAAACAGGGCTGCTGTCCCCACCCTTGGTCAGCCCCGCCCCGCCATTGCCGGCCACCCGATCCAAACCCGATCCAAATGAGGATTCCTCGCAGGGAAAAGGTGCCAGCACAGAAAGCCCTGCCTGCCCACGGACACCCCAGGCTGCGCCACACACTGCACCTGAAAGCCAAACCTCACAAGCTTTCTGTCCCGGGAAACAGGGCTGCTGTCCCCCCTTTGGTAAGCCCCGCCCCTGCCATTGCCGGCCACCCGATCCAAACCGGATCCAAATGAGGATTCCTCGCAGGGAAAAGGTGCCAGCACAGAAAGCCCTGCCTGCCCCACAGAGTGCCCAGGCTGTGCCACACACTGCACCTGAAAGCCAAACCTCACAAGCTTTCTGTCCCGGGAAACAGGGCTGCTGTCCCCCCTTTGGTCACCCCCGCCCACCACTGCCGGCCATCCGATCCAAACCCGATCCAAATGAGGATTCCTCGCAGGGAAAAGGTGCCAGCACAGAAAGCCCTGCCTGCCCACGGACACCCCAGGCTGCGCCACACACTGCACCTGAAAGCCAAACCTCACAAGCTTTCTGTCCCGGGAAACAGGGCTGCTGTCCCCCCTTTGGTCAGCCCCGCCCTGCCATTTGAGCAGCCCTCCAAAAACCCGATCCAAATGAGGATTCCTCGCAGGGAAAAGCTGCCAGCACAGAATGCCCTGCCTGCCCACGGACACCCCAGGCTGCGCCACACA
This sequence comes from Pseudopipra pipra, assembly GCF_036250125.1. Lineage (NCBI taxonomy): Eukaryota > Metazoa > Chordata > Aves > Passeriformes > Pipridae > Pseudopipra > Pseudopipra pipra. The sequence goes on from NW_026990898.1 coordinate 31,204, forward strand.
CTGCACCTGAAAGCCAAACCTCACAAGCTTTCTGTCCCGGGAAACAGGGCTGCTGTCCCCCCTTTGGTCAGCCCCGCCCACCATTGCCGGCCACCCGATCCAAACGCGATCCAAATGAGGATTTCTCGCAGGGAAAGGTGCCAGCACAGAAAGCCCTGCCTGCCCACGGACACCCCAGGCTGCGCCACACACTGCACCTGAAAGCCAAACCTCACAAGCTTTCTGTCCCGGGAAACAGGGCTGCTGTCCCCCCTTTGGTCAGCCCCGCCCCGCCATTTTAGCAGCCCCCCCAAAACCCGATCCAAATGAGGATTCCTCGCAGGCAAAAGTGCCAGCACAGAAAGCCCTGCCTGCCCACAGAGTCCCCAGGCTGTGCCACACACTGCACCTGAAAGCCAAACCTCACAGGCTTTCTGTCCCGGGAAACAGGGCTGCTGTCCCAACCTTGGTCAGCCCCGCCCACCACTGCCGGCCACCCGATCCAAACCCGATCCAAAGGAGGATTCCTCGCAGGGAAAAGGTGCCAGCACAGAAAGCCCTGCCTGCCCACAGAGTGCCCAGGCTGTGCCACACACTGCACCTGAAAGCCAAACCTCACAAGCTTTCTGTCCGGGAAACAGGGCTGCTGTCCCCCCTTTGGTCAGCCCCGCTCCACCATTGCCGGCCACCCGATCCAAACGCGATCCAAATGAGGATTCCTCGCAGGGAAAAGGTGCCAGCACAGAAAGCCCTGCCTGCCCACAGAGTGCCCAGGCTGTGCCACACACTGCACCTGAAAGCCAAACCTCACAAGCTTTCTGTCCCGGGAAACAGGGCTGCTGTCCCCCCTTTGGTCAGCCCCGCCCACCACTGCCGGCCATCCGATCCAAACCCGATCCAAATGAGGATTCCTCGCAGGGAAAAGGTGCCAGCACAGAAAGCCCTGCCTGTTCACGGACACCCCAGGCTGCGCCACACACTGCACCTGAAAGCCAAACCTCACAAGCTTTCTGTCCCGGGAAACAGGGCTGCTGTCCCCCCTTTGGTCAGCCCCGCCCGCCATTTTAGCAGCCCCCCCAAAACGCGATCCAAATGAGGATTCCTCGCAGGGAAAAGGTGCCAGCACAGAAAGCCCTGCCTGCCCACAGAGTGCCCAGGCTGTGCCACACACTGCACCTGAAAGCCAAACCTCACAAGCTTTCTGTCCCGGGAAACAGGGCTGCTGTCCCCCCTTTGGTCAGCCCCGCCCCGCCATTTTAGCAGCCCCCCCAAAACCCGATCCAAATGAGGATTCCTCGCAGGGAAAAGGTGCCAGCACAGAAAGCCCTGCCTACCCACGGACACCCCAGGCTGCGCCACACACTGCACCTGAAAGCCAAACCTCACAAGCTTTCTGTCCCGGGAAACAGGGCTGCTGTCCCCCCTTTGGTCAGCCCCGCCCACCATTGCTGGCCACCCGATCCAAACGCGATCCAAATGAGGATTTCTCGCATGGAAAAGGTGCCAGCACAGAAAGCCCTGCCTGCCCACGGACACCCCAGGCTGCGCCACACACTGCACCTGAAAGCCAAACCTCACAAGCTTTCTGTCCCGGGAAACAGGGCTGCTGTCCCCCCTTTGATCACCCCCGCCCCGCCATTGCCGGCCACCCGATCCAAACCCGATCCAAATGAGGATTCCTCGCAGGGAAAAGGTGCCAGCACAGAAAGCCCTGCCTGCCCACAGAGTGCCCAGGCTGTGCCACACACTGCACCTGAAAGCCAAACCTCACAAGCTTTCTGTCCCGGGAAACAGGGCTGCTGTCCCCCCTTTGGTCAGCCCCGCTCCACCATTGCCGGCCACCCGATCCAAACCGGATCCAAATGAGGATTCCTCGCAGGGAAAAGGTGCCAGCACAGAAAGCCCTGCCTGCCCACAGAGTGCCCAGGCTGTGCCACACACTGCACCTGAAAGCCAAACCTCACAAGCTTTCTGTCCCGGAAACAGGGCTGCTGTCCCCCCTTTGGTCAGCCCCGCCCACCACTGCCGGCCATCCGATCCAAACCCGATCCAAATGAGGATTCCTCGCAGGGAAAAGGTGCCAGCACAGAAAGCCCTGCCTGTTCACGGACACCCCAGGCTGCGCCACACACTGCACCTGAAAGCCAAACCTCACAAGCTTTCTGTCCCGGGAAACAGGGCTGCTGTCCCCCCTTTGGTCAGCCCCGCCCCGCCATTTTACCAGCCCCCCCAAAACCCGATCCAAATGAGGATTCCTCGCAGGGAAAAGGTGCCAGCACAGAAAGCCCTGCCTGCCCACAGAGTCCCCAGGCTGCGCCACACACTGCACCTGAAAGCCAAACCTCACAGGCTTTCTGTCCGGGAAACAGGGCTGCTGTCCCCCACCTTGGTCAGCCCCGCCCACCACTGCCGGCCACCCGATCCAAACCCGATCCAAAGGAGGATTCCTCGCAGGGAAAAGGTGCCAACACAGAAAGCCCTGCCTGTTCACGGACACCCCAGGCTGCGCCACACACTGCACCTGAAAGCCAAACCTCACAAGCTTTCTGTCCCGGGAAACAGGGCTGCTGTCCCCTCCCTTGGTCAGCCCCGCCCCGCCATTTTAGCAGCCCCCCCAAAACCCGATGCAAATGAGGATTCCTCGCAGGGAAAAGGTGCCAGCACAGAAAGCCCTGCCTGCCCACGGACACCCCAGGCTGCGCCACACACTGCACCTGAAAGCCAAACCTCACAAGCTTTCTGTCCCGGGAAACAGGGCTGCTGCCCCCCGCTTGGCCAGCCCCGCCCACCACTGCCGGCCACCCGATCCAAACCCGATCCAAATGAGGATTCCTCGCAGGTAAAAGGTGCCAGCACAGAAAGCCCTGCCTGCCCACAGTGTGCCCAGGCTGCGCCACACACTGCACCTGAAAGCCAAACCTCACAAGCTTTCTGTCCCGGGAAACAGGGCTGCTGTCCCCCCTTTGGCCAGCCCCGCCCTGCCATTGCCGGCCACCCGATCCAAACCGGATCCAAATGAGGATTCCTCGCAGGGAAAAGGTGCCAGCACAGAAAGCCCTGCCTGCCCACAGAGTGCCCAGGCTGTGCCACACACTGCACCTGAAAGCCAAACCTCATAAGCTTTCTGTCCCGGGAAACAGGGCTGCTGTCCCCCCTTTGGTCAGCCCCGCCCCGCCATTTTAGCAGCCCCCCCAAAACCCGATCCAAATGAGGATTCCTCGCAGGGAAAAGGTGCCAGCACAGAAAGCCCTGCCTGCCCACAGAGTCCCCAGGCTGTGCCACACACTGCACCTGAAAGCCAAACCTCACAGGCTTTCTGTCCCGGGAAACAGGGCTGCTGTCCCCCACCTTGGTCAGCCCCGCCCACCACTGCCGGCCACCCGATCCAAACCGGATCCAAAGGAGGATTCCTCGCAGGGAAAAGGTGCCAGCACAGAAAGCCCTGCCTGCCCACAGAGTGCCCAGGCTGTGCCACACACTGCACCTGAAAGCCAAACCTCACAAGCTTTCTGTCCCGGGAAACAGGGCTGCTGTCCCCCCTTTGGTCAGCCCCGCCCACCACTGCCGGCCACCCGATCCAAACCCGATCCAAATGAGGATTCCTCGCAGGGAAAAGGTGCCAGCACAGAAAGCCCTGCCTGCCCACAGAGTCCCCAGGCTGTGCCACACAATGCACCTGAAAGCCAAACCTCACA
>NW_026990899.1:0-34838 GCF_036250125.1 Pseudopipra pipra
TTAAAATAGACCAATACTCCTTAATATTCTTCCCCATTGCTCTATTCGTAACATGATCTATTCTACAATTCGCAACATGGTACATAGCCTCAGAACCTCATGCCACAAAATTCTCTCTCTACCTCTTAATTTTCCTCATTGCTATGCTAATCTTAATTATCGCCAACAACATATTCCTCCTATTTATTGGCTGAGAAGGAGTTGGAATTATATCCTTCCTCCTAATCGGATGATGATACGGCCGAGCAGAAGCTAACACCGCCGCACTCCAAGCCGTACTTTATAATCGTATCGGAGATATCGGACTGATCCTCTGCATAGCATGATTAGCCTCTTCAATCAATACATGAGAAATTCAACAACCATCTTACCCAAACCAAATACCCTTACTTCCTCTTATAGGACTCATTTTAGCAGCCACAGGTAAATCCGCCCAATTCGGCCTCCACCCGTGACTCCCAGCCGCTATAGAAGGACCAACTCCTGTATCCGCTCTACTCCATTCCAGTACAATAGTAGTTGCCGGAATCTTTCTATTAATTCGCACTCACCACATATTATGTAGTAATCAAATCGCTCTAACTGCGTGCCTCTGTATAGGTGCCCTATCCACACTATTTGCCGCTACATGCGCTCTTACCCAAAACGACATCAAAAAAATTATTGCTTTCTCTACATCCAGCCAATTAGGCCTAATAATAGTTACTATTGGCTTAAACCTACCCCAACTAGCCTTTCTACATATTTCCACCCACGCATTCTTCAAAGCCATACTCTTCCTCTGCTCTGGATCTATCATCCATAGCCTCAACGGTGAACAAGACATCCGAAAAATAGGAGGTCTACAAAAATTACTCCCTACAACCACTTCATGTCTGACAATCGGAAACCTAGCTCTCATAGGAACCCCATTTCTAGCAGGGTTCTACTCAAAAGACCTCATCATCGAAAGCCTCAACACCTCCTACTTAAACACCTGAGCGCTCCTTCTAACACTTGTAGCCACATCATTTACTGCAACTTATAGCCTGCGTATAACCCTACTAGTACAAACCGACTACACCCGAATTCCTTCTATTACCCCCATTAATGAAAACAACCCAGCAGTCACAAACCCAATCACCCGTCTTGCTCTCGGAAGTATCATGGCTGGATTACTAATCACCTCTTATATTTCTCCCACAAAAACCCCTCCTATAACTATGCCTCTTCTTACAAAAACCACAGCCATCATTATCACAACATTAGGTATTATTCTAGCACTGGAACTATCAAAACTCACGCATTCACTCACCCTTCCTAAGCAAAATATGACTATAAACTTCTCCAACACTCTAGGATACTTTAATCCCCTCATACACCGCCTCAGCTCCACCAACCTCCTAAGCAACGGCCAAAACATTGCATCCCACCTAATCGACCTATCCTGATATAAAAAAATTGGCCCAGAAGGACTAGCAATCCTTCAACTCAAAACATCTAAAACCCTAACTACTTTCCACTCCGGATTAATCAAAACCTACCTAGGAACCTTCGCTCTGTCTATCTTAATTATTATCTCACTTACACAGAACTAAAAATTAATGACCCCCAACCTACGAAAACATCATCCTCTTCTAAAAATAATCAATAACTCCTTAATTGATCTCCCAACACCATCAAACATTTCCGCTTGATGAAATTTCGGATCTCTCCTAGGCATCTGCCTAATAATTCAAATTACCACTGGCCTTTTACTGGCAATGCACTATACAGCAGATATCACTCTAGCATTCACATCCGTTGCTCATACATGTCGAAATGTCCAATTCGGTTGACTGATCCGAAACCTCCACGCAAACGGTGCCTCCTTCTTCTTCATGTGCATCTACCTACACATTGGACGAGGATTCTACTATGGTTCCTACCTATATAAAGAAACCTGAAACACAGGAGTTGTTCTCCTCCTAACTTTAATAGCAACTGCTTTCGTAGGATATGTTCTCCCATGAGGCCAAATATCATTCTGAGGCGCCACAGTAATTACTAACTTATTCTCAGCTATCCCCTATATTGGCCAAACACTTGTAGAATGAGCCTGAGGAGGGTTCTCAGTTGATAACCCTACGCTCACCCGATTCTTCGCCCTTCACTTCCTTCTCCCATTCTTGATTGCAGGTCTCACTTTCATTCACCTAACCTTCCTACATGAAACAGGCTCAAACAACCCCCTAGGCATTCATTCAGACTGTGATAAAATCCCATTTCACCCTTACTTCTCAATGAAAGACGTGTTAGGCCTTCTATTCCTCCTCATCCCACTAATAACACTTGCTATATTCTCACCTAACCTTTTAGGAGACCCAGAAAATTTTACACCTGCAAATCCATTAGTTACACCTCCTCATATTAAACCTGAATGATACTTCCTATTTGCATATGCTATTCTACGATCAATCCCTAACAAATTAGGAGGAGTCCTAGCTCTCGCTGCCTCCGTCCTAATTCTATTTTTAGCCCCATTCCTCCACATGTCAAAGCAACGAACAATAACCTTCCGACCCATCTCCCAACTCCTATTTTGAATCCTAGTTACTAACCTTTTGATCCTTACATGAATCGGTAGTCAACCAGTTGAACATCCATTTATCATCATTGGGCAACTTGCATCAGCTACCTACTTTACTATCATCCTTATCCTATTCCCCACTATCAGCCTTCTAGAAAACAAGATACTTAATCTCTAACTACTCTAATAGTTTATAAAAAACATTGGTCTTGTAAACCAAAGATTGAAGATCACCCCCTTCTTAGAGTTGTCCAAAAAAATTCAAGTTCCCAAAAAAATATTCAAGTTCCTCAAATTTCCCAATTAATACGTACATGGGGGGCCCCCCCTCCCCCCATACGCTATGGTATGTATTACTTTGCATCGCATTCTCCACCACATTAGACATAAAATCCATGCAGGAAACTCAGGCATACCATTATTGTAAAACCAACCAAATCTTCACATCTTCTCCCATACCATCCAAAACCGGCCATAGACAGATCTAGGCACATTCCCATACAACCTCATAACATGTCATGTTCTAGGAACAATCCCGCTAATCGGACTAAAACCTAACACCGCTAACTTTCGCATAAAAACCTTCACAACACGAGGAACCTCCAAAGACCCAGAATCCACCGTTCAAGGACCTCTCACCACTTAACCTTGCTCTATGTACTGACCAAGAGGCGCTGGGTTATTTATTAATCGTACCTCTCACGAGAAACCAGCAACCCGGCGTTAGTAATGTTTATCATGCCCAGCTTCAGGTGCGTTCTTTCATCTACCACCCTACACCCGCTCTCATAAATTGCTCTTTGTCGCCTCTGGTTCCTCGGTCAGGGCCATAACTTGCTTAATTTTCCTAAACTTGCGCTCCGTTACTAATGGTTGGGGATGCTTGGCCAATTTGGACCTCGTGATCGCGGCATTTTCCCTTTTCTATACTTTTGGTTTTTTTTTTGGGGTAGATCTCAATAAGCCCTTCAGAGTGCTCCGCCAGGGGGCTCCCATATATGGTTGACATGTACCCCTTGTGGTCGGCGAGCGGTTTTCTCACTTTCGCGGGTAAATTAATGATATGGTAGGCAGGATGCTTCTCGGTCTCATACTGTTGCACTGATTCACCGTCAGGTGCTGTTGGCTTGGTTTCTCAATTACGTCTCTCATCAAGTTGCAGTTTAATTAATGCACGCCAGACATATTTTTTCTTGAAAATTTCACAAAAAATCACAAAAAATCACAAAAAATTTTGTCATTTTTGCAATGATCTAGGGACTTTTCCCTTATTCATCACTAATTTTCGTTAAAAAATTTTTTAACAAAAATTTTTTATTTTACAAACATTCCATTTCCCTAATTTCCCAATCAATAAAATTTGCATCATCAATTTGTAAAAATTTTTTATCCAACTTGTTACACCCCATTTTTTCCTTTCATCATTTGTTTGTTTATTCATTCGTTTACACTTAAACTCACCCCATTTTTTCCTTTCATCATTTGTTTGTTTATTCATTCGTTTACACTTAAACTCACCCCATTTTTTCCTTTCATCATTTGTTTGTTTATTCATTCGTTTACACTTAAACTCACCCCATTTTTTCCTTTCATCATTTGTTTGTTTATTCATTCGTTTACACTTAAACTCACCCCATTTTTTCCTTTCATCATTTGTTTGTTTATTCATTCGTTTACACTTAAACTCACCCCATTTTTTCCTTTCATCATTTGTTTGTTTATTCATTCGTTTACACTTAAACTCACCCCACTACCTTCTACCCATTTCCCCGCCTAATTGGCAACCTTAACTATTTTCTTTCCCCTTCCAACCCCACCACCCCAATTAACACTTTTTTCCTACACTCCTCTAATAATTAACCCCAAATCTTATCCCCTTACCCCTCAGAAAAAAAGGAATCAAACCCTTATCACCAACTCCCAAAGCTGGTATTTTCATTAAACTATTTTCTGAATTTGCCCCCTTAAACCGCCCGAATTGCCCCCCGAGATAATCCTCGCACAAGCTCTAGCACAACAAACAACGTCAACAACAAGCCCCAACCTGCAACTAAAAATTGCCCCACCCCCCAAGAATAAAACATAGCCGCACCCTCAAAATCTAGCCGAACTGGCAAAACACCCCCACTATCCACCGTATCCAACCCCAATCACCGTAACCCTGATAACCCCATAACAAACACCCCTCCCCCCAGCGCTAAAACTAACCCAACCCCATACCCCACAACCCGCCAGTCCCCTCAAGCTTCAGGATACGGATCCGCTGCTAATGAAACCGAATACACAAAAACCACTAACATCCCACCCAAATATACTAAAAATAACACCAATGACACAAAAGACACCCCCAAACTCATTAACCATCCACACCCTACAACAGACGCTAACACCAACCCAACCACTGCATAATAAGGAGAAGGATTAGAAGCCACTGCCAACCCCCCCAAAATAAAACTAACACTTAAAAAAAGTATAAAATACGTCATAACAATTCCTGCTTGGCTTCTACCCAAGACCTTTGGCCTGAAAAACCACCGTTGTAATTTCAACTACAAGAACACATAATCTTAACTAAACCTACTTATTCAATCCAACAATCAAACCTCCTTCTACACTTCCAATTGCTCAACCAACACATTTTTGTTATCCACCAAACTATTTCCCCAACCACCTAAAACCCACTAACCGAACCAATCCTAAATCAACATCAACTACCTCCATAACTAAAACATAAACCCTAATAATAACCACTTGACCCAAAAACAATCCTAGTTCTTGTAGCTTACAATAAAGCATAACACTGAAGATGTTAAGACGGCTATTACACATACCCAAGGACAAAAAAGACTTAGTCCTAACCTTACAGTTAGTTCTTGCCAAATATATACATGCAAGTATCCGCGCCCCAGTGAAAATGCCCTCAATACCTTAAAAAGACAGTAGGAGCAGGCATCAGGCACACTTCCCCAATTGCAGCCCAAAACGCCTTGCATCGCCACACCCCCAAGGGTACTCAGCAGTAATTAATATTAAGCAATAAGTGTAAACTTGACTTAGTTAAAGCAACTTATCAGGGTTGGTAAATCTTGTGCCAGCCACCGCGGTCACACAAGAAACCCAAATTAACTTTATACGGCGTAAAGAGTGGCTTTTCACTATCACTTCAACTAAGACTGACATGCAACCAAGCTGTTATAAGCATAAGATGCATTTAATACTCCCATAAAAACGATCTTAGTCCCATGATCAACAAAACCCCACGAAAGCCAGGACACAAACTGGGATTAGATACCCCACTATGCCTGGCCCTAAATCCCGATGCTTTCACCACTTAAGCATCCGCCTGAGAACTACGAGCACAAACGCTTAAAACTCTAAGGACTTGGCGGTGCTCCAAACCCACCTAGAGGAGCCTGTTCTATAATCGATAACCCACGATACACCCAACCATCCCTAGCCAAATCAGCCTATATACCGCCGTCGTCAGCTCACCCCTAAACTGAGGGTTCAACAGTGAGCACAATAGCAACCCCACCCGCTAATAAGACAGGTCAAGGTATAGCTCATGGGGTGGTAGAAATGGGCTACATTTTCTAGCATAGAAAACCCCTTCCCACGACAGGGAGCGTGAAACCACTCCCAAAAGGCGGATTTAGCAGTAAAGCAGGATAATAATGCCCCCTTTAAGTTGGCTCTGAAGCACGTACATACCGCCCGTCACCCTCCTCACAAGCTACAACCAATCTTATTCATAATAGGCTCTCAAGCTAAAGATGAGGCAAGTCGTAACAAGGTAAGTGTACCGGAAGGTGCACTTAGTTTACCAAGACGTAGCTATAAAAAAAGCATTCAGCTTACACCTGAAAGATATCTGCTCCTCACCAGATCGTCTTGAAGCCTAACTCTAGCTCTGCTACCAAATTACATATGAACTAAACCATGCCACCCACTAAATCAAAGCATTCTCTCACTTAACCTAGTATAGGCGATAGAAAGGTGAACTCAAGACGCGATAGAGACCATGTACCGTAAGGGAAAAATGAAATAACAATGACAAGCCAAGCGCTAAATAGCAAAGACCAATCCTTGTACCTTTTGCATCATGATTTAGCAAGAACTTCCCAAGCAAAATGCCAATTTAAGCTTGCCGCCCCGAAACCCAAGCGAGCTACTTACGAGCAGCTATTTACTGAGCAAACCCGTCTCTGTTGCAAAAGAGTGGGATGACTCGTTAGTAGTGGTGAAAAGCCAATCGAGCTGGGTGATAGCTGGTTGCCTATGAAACGAACCTTAGTTCTCTCTTAATTCACCCCCCCAGGACTATATTCAACCCACATGAAATGAATTAAGGGTTATTTAAAGGAGGTACAGCTCCTTTAAAAAAGAGCACACTCTCTTCCAGCGGATAAATTAAATTGTTCCTCAACTGTGGGCCTTCAAGCAGCCACCATTAAAGAGTGCGTCAAAGCTCTGTACCTAAAAATCCTAATCTTCCTATGACTCCCTCTTCCTTAATAGGCTAACTTATGATAAATAAGAGAATTAATGCTAAAATAAGTAACTAGGGACCCCCCCCTCTACGGCACAAACTTACATTATAACATTATTAACAAACTACAGGATATTTTCTAACCCTAACAAGATCCTATATCTAAAACCTTGTTAACCCACCTACGGAGTGCCTCTCAAAGACGATTTAAATCTGTAAAAGGAACTAGGCAAAACCAAGGCCCGACTGTTTACCAAAAACATAGCCTTTAGCTAAGTCAAGTATTAAAGGTGAAGCCTGCCCAGTGACAATAAGTTCAACGGCCGCGGTATCCTAACCGTGCAAAGGTAGCGCAATCAATTGTCCCATAAATCGGGACTTGTATGAATGGCTTAACGAGGTCTTAACTGTCTCCTACGGATAATCAGTGAAATTGATCTTCCTGTGCAAAAGCAGGAATAACTTCATAAGACAAGAAGACCCTGTGGAACTTTAAAACCTGCTACCATCCCCACCAACAATTTTCCTCCACAGGACCCACTCCCTCGGATTTTACTGGTACGCATTTTTTGGTTGGGGCGACCTTGGAGATAAACTTAACCTCCAAAAACCGGATAACCCATCTTGACCAAGAACAACTCATCAACGTGCTAATAGTAGCCAGACCCAATATTATTGATTAATGAACCTAGCTACCCCAGGGATAACAGCGCAATCTCCTTCAAGAGCCCACATCGACAAGGAGGTTTACGACCTCGATGTTGGATCAGGACATCCTAGTGGTGCAACCGCTACCAAGGGTTCGTTTGTTCAACGATTAACAGTCCTACGTGATCTGAGTTCAGACCGGAGCAATCCAGGTCGGTTTCTATCTATGTAATAACTCCTTCTAGTACGAAAGGACCGAAGAAGTAAGGCCTATGCTACAGGCACGCCTTCGCACCCAGTAATGAACCCAACTAAATTACCAAGAGCCCTACCATAACCCCTTCCTAGAAAAGGACCGCTAGCGTGGCAGAGCTTGGCAAATGCAGAAGGCTTAAGCCCTTTACCCAGAGGTTCAAATCCTCTCCCTAGCTCCACATAAAACATATGGCAACTCACTTAGTCCTGATTTACCTCATTATATCACTATCCTATGCTTTATCCATCCTCATCGCCGTAGCATTCCTAACCCTGGTTGAACGCAAAGTTCTAAGTTATATACAAGCCCGAAAAGGACCTAACATTGTAGGACCATTTGGCCTATTACAACCTATAGCAGATGGAGTAAAACTGTTCATTAAAGAACCAATCCGTCCATCAACTTCATCCCCTTACCTATTTATAGCTACCCCTATCCTAGCCCTTCTCTTAGCAATTACAATCTGACTGCCTCTCCCCCTACCATTTCCCCTCACTGACCTAAACCTAGGTATACTTTTCCTCCTGGCCCTCTCCAGCTTAGCAGTTTACTCAATTCTATGATCAGGGTGGGCCTCTAATTCAAAATATGCTCTGATTGGCGCCCTCCGAGCAGTCGCACAAACCATTTCCTATGAGGTTACCCTAGCCATTATTCTCCTATCTGTAATTATTCTAAGTGGTAATTATACCCTTAACACCCTTGCTATTACACAAGAACCTCTTTACCTCATTTTCTCCTCCTGACCTCTAGCAATAATATGATATATTTCCTCACTTGCTGAAACAAACCGCGCCCCATTTGACCTAACAGAAGGAGAATCTGAACTAGTCTCAGGGTTTAATGTAGAATATGCTGCAGGTCCATTTGCCTTATTCTTCCTAGCTGAATATGCTAATATTATACTAATAAATGCACTCACAACCATTCTATTCCTGAACCCCAGCTCACTCAATCTCCCTCAAGAATTCTTCCCTCTAACTCTAGCTACAAAAACCCTCCTCCTGTCCGCAGGCTTCTTATGAATCCGCGCCTCTTACCCTCGATTCCGCTATGATCAACTCATACATTTACTCTGAAAAAACTTCCTACCCCTAACACTAGCCTTATGCCTATGACATACTAGCCTCCCTATCTCATATGCAGGCCTACCTCCCTACCTAAGATAACCAAGGAAATGTGCCTGAATCCAAAAGGGTTACTATGATAAAGTAAACATAGAGGTATACCAACCCTCTCATTTCCTAAACTTAGAAAAGTAGGAATCGAACCTACACTAAAGGAATCAAAATCCTCTATACTCCCTCTATATTATTTTCTAGTAAGGTCAGCTAATTAAGCTATCGGGCCCATACCCCGAAAATGATGGTTTAACTCCTTCCCTTACTAATGAATCCTCAAGCTAAATTAATCTCTACAGCAAGCTTACTCTTGGGAACCTCCATCACAATTTCAAGCAACCACTGAATAACAGCATGAATTGGCTTAGAGATTAACACTTTAGCTATCCTTCCCTTAATCTCTAAAACCCACCATCCACGAGCCATTGAAGCTTCTACTAAATACTTTCTGACCCAAGCAACCGCATCCACACTACTCCTATTTGCTAGCATGATCAACGCATGATTTTCTGGTCAATGAGACATCACCCAACTAACCCACCCTATATCATGCATACTATCAACAGTTGCAATTTCAATCAAACTAGGCTTAGTCCCATTCCATTTCTGATTTCCAGAAGTCCTTCAAGGCTCAACCATAACAACATGCCTCCTACTAGCTACAATTATAAAATTTCCACCAATTACCCTATTCTACTTAACATCCCCATCACTTAACTCAACCCTCCTAACTTCAATAGCTATCGCCTCCGCAGCCCTAGGAGGCTGAATAGGGTTAAATCAAACTCAAACTCGCAAAGTCTTAGCCTTTTCATCCATCGCCCACCTTGGATGAATAACTATTATTCTCAACTATGACCCCAATCTAACTTTAATTACCTTTTATCTCTATACCATAACAACTTCCGCTATCTTCCTTATTCTCAACACAACCAATACCCTAAAATTATCCACTGTAATAACCACATGAACCAAAATTCCCCCATTAACTACAATTTTCATGCTCACTCTCCTCTCCCTCGCAGGCCTCCCTCCCCTAACAGGATTTCTACCCAAATGATTAATTATTCAAGAACTCACTAAGCAAGAACTAACTGCAACAGCCACAGCCATTTCTCTACTCTCTTTACTCGGACTTTTCTTCTACCTACGTCTAGCCTACTGTGCAACTATCACACTACCCCCAAACTTCACCAACTACATAAAACAATGACAGACTAACAAACCAACTAATCCCTTAACTACAATCTTTACTTCTCTGTCAATCATACTCCTACCATTATCCCCCATAGTACTTACTATTTCCTAGAAACTTAGGTTACTTAAACCGAAGGCCTTCAAAGCCTTAAACAAGGACCAGCTCTCCTTAGTTTCTGCTAAAATTCACAGGATATTAACCTGTATTTCCTGAATGCAACTCAAGCGCTTTAATTAAGCTAGAATCTCTTTCTAGACAGATGGGCCTCGATCCCATAAAACTTTAGTTAACAGCTAAATGCCCTATCCAACAGGCTTCTGCCTACTAGATCCTGGTGTATATTTGATACACATCAATGAGCTTGCAACTCAACATGAACTTCACTACAGAATCGATAAGAAGAGGAATCAAACCTCTGTAAAAAGGACTACAGCCTAACGCTTCAACACTCAGCCATCTTACCTATGACTTTTATCAACCGTTGACTATTCTCTACCAATCACAAAGACATCGGCACACTTTACCTTATTTTCGGTGCATGAGCTGGTATAATTGGTACAGCCCTAAGTCTCCTCATTCGAGCAGAACTAGGACAACCAGGAACCCTTTTAGGCGATGACCAAATCTATAATGTAATCGTCACCGCACATGCATTTGTTATAATTTTCTTTATAGTAATACCTATTATAATTGGAGGGTTTGGTAACTGACTAGTCCCATTAATAATTGGCGCCCCCGACATGGCATTCCCACGAATAAATAATATAAGCTTCTGACTTCTTCCCCCATCCTTCTTACTACTTTTAGCATCTTCCACAGTTGAAGCTGGGGCCGGGACAGGATGAACAGTATACCCACCCCTAGCTGGAAACCTAGCCCACGCTGGTGCATCAGTAGACCTCGCCATTTTCTCCCTTCACCTAGCAGGTGTCTCCTCTATCCTCGGAGCAATCAACTTTATTACTACAGCAATTAACATAAAACCACCTGCTCTTTCACAATACCAAACCCCCCTATTTGTTTGATCCGTCCTAATCACCGCAGTACTACTTCTCCTCTCCCTACCAGTTCTAGCTGCTGGCATTACAATACTTCTAACAGATCGAAACCTAAACACTACATTCTTCGACCCCGCAGGAGGTGGAGACCCAATTTTATATCAACACTTATTTTGATTTTTTGGACACCCAGAAGTCTACATCCTTATTCTGCCAGGATTCGGAATTATCTCCCACGTCGTAGCCTACTACGCTGGTAAAAAAGAACCCTTCGGCTACATAGGCATAGTCTGAGCCATATTATCTATTGGTTTCCTAGGCTTCATCGTATGAGCCCACCACATATTCACAGTTGGAATGGACGTAGATACCCGAGCATACTTTACATCTGCTACCATAATTATTGCAATTCCTACTGGCATTAAAGTTTTCAGTTGACTAGCCACCCTACATGGTGGGACAATTAAATGAGACCCACCCATACTATGAGCCCTAGGCTTCATTTTCCTCTTCACCATTGGTGGACTAACAGGTATCGTTCTTGCTAACTCCTCCCTAGATATTGCCTTACACGATACCTACTACGTAGTTGCACACTTCCACTACGTACTGTCTATGGGAGCAGTATTCGCCATCTTAGCTGGCTTCACACATTGATTCCCACTATTTACTGGTTACACCCTCCATCCTACGTGAGCTAAAGCCCACTTCGGGGTAATATTCTTTGGGGTTAACCTAACATTCTTCCCACAACATTTCCTAGGTTTAGCTGGTATACCACGTCGATACTCAGACTATCCAGATGCTTATACCTTATGGAATTCCCTATCCTCCATTGGCTCCCTTATCTCCATGATAGCCGTAATTATACTGATATTTATTATCTGAGAAGCCTTCGCATCCAAACGAAAAGTATTACAACCAGAACTTACTTCCACAAACATCGAATGAATTCACGGCTGCCCTCCCCCTTACCACACCTTCGAAGAACCAGCTTTTGTTCAAGTACAAGAAAGGAAGGAATCGAACCCTCATAAGCTGGTTTCAAGCCAACCGCATCTAACCACTCATGCTTCTTTCTTATGGGTTGTTAGTAAAATAATTACATAGTCTTGTCAAGACTAAATCACAGGTGAAAACCCAGTACATCCCACCTTCCACATTATGGCCAACCACTCTCAACTTGGTTTTCAAGACGCTTCATCCCCTATTATAGAAGAACTCATCGAATTTCATGATCATGCCCTAATAGTTGCTCTAGCCATCTGTAGCCTAGTTCTATACCTCCTAGCTCTTATACTCATAGAAAAACTATCCTCTAACACCGTCGACGCACAAGAAGTAGAACTTGTCTGAACAATTCTACCTGCCATCGTCCTAATTATACTAGCCCTCCCATCCCTTCAAATCCTCTACATAATAGACGAAATCGACGAACCCGACCTTACCCTTAAAGCCATTGGTCATCAATGATATTGATCCTATGAATACACAGACTTCAAAGATTTATCCTTTGACTCTTACATGTTACCAACCACAGACCTACCACTTGGTCACTTCCGCCTCCTAGAAGTTGATAACCGCATTGTTATCCCAATAGAATCCCCAATCCGAGTTATCGTCACAGCTGATGATGTCCTCCACTCATGAGCCGTGCCCAGCCTTGGTGTAAAAACCGATGCAATTCCAGGACGACTAAATCAAACTTCCTTCATCACAACCCGCCCTGGAATCTTCTACGGCCAATGCTCAGAAATCTGTGGAGCCAATCACAGCTTCATACCCATTGTAGTGGAATCAGCTCCTCTAACAGACTTCGAAAACTGATCTTCACTTCTAACATCCTAATCATTAAGAAGCTATGAACCAGCACTAGCCTTTTAAGCTAGAGAAAGAGGACTACCCATCCTCCTTAATGACATGCCTCAGCTAAACCCAGCGCCCTGACTCTTTATTATACTTACTTCATGACTCACTTTTTCCCTCATCCTTCAACCTAAACTTTTATTATTTACTCCAACCAACTCGCCATCCAACAAAACATTATCCACTATAAAAACTTACCCTTGAGACTGACCATGAACCTAAGCTTCTTCGACCAATTTATAAGCCCAACACTTCTAGGAATCCCCCTTATTCTGATCTCTCTATTGTTCCCAACTCTCTTGCTTCCCTCCCCTGGCAACCGATGAGTTACAAATCGTCTTTCAACGCTTCAACTCTGATTCTTCCACCTAATTACAAAACAACTGATAACCCCATTAAACAAAAAAGGCCACAAATGAGCCCTAATCTTATCATCACTCATAATCATACTATTAATAATCAACCTATTAGGCCTTTTACCCTACACATTCACACCTACTACTCAACTATCAATAAACCTAGCCCTTGCCTTCCCCCTATGACTTGCTACACTATTAACAGGCCTACGAAACCAACCCTCAGCTTCCCTAGGACACCTCTTGCCAGAAGGTACCCCAACACCCCTAATCCCTGCCCTTATCATAATCGAAACAACAAGCCTTCTCATTCGTCCACTTGCCTTAGGAGTCCGCCTTACAGCCAACCTCACAGCAGGACATCTACTTATCCAACTCATTTCTACAGCCACTGCTGTCCTCCTTCCCATTATACCTGCAGTATCCCTCTTAACCACAGCTATTCTCCTTCTCCTAACAATTTTAGAAGTAGCCGTAGCAATAATCCAAGCCTATGTCTTTGTACTACTACTAAGCCTTTACTTACAAGAAAACATTTAACCTTTAATGACACACCAAGCCCACTCCTTCCATATAGTAGACCCAAGCCCCTGACCCATTTTCGGAGCTGCGGCCGCTCTCCTTACTACCTCCGGATTGGCCATATGATTCCATCACAATTCCATGCAACTCTTACTCCTAGGCCTGCTTTCCATAATTTTAGTAATAATTCAATGATGGCGTGATATCGTACGAGAAAGCACATTCCAAGGTCACCATACTCTAACAGTCCAAAAAGGCTTACGCTACGGAATAATTCTATTCATTACCTCCGAAGCCTTCTTCTTTCTAGGATTCTTCTGAGCATTCTTTCACTCTAGCTTAGTCCCCACCCCAGAACTCGGAGGGCAATGACCCCCTATGGGAATCAAACCCCTCAATCCAATAGAAGTACCTCTACTAAACACTGCCATCCTTTTAGCTTCAGGAGTTACCGTTACATGAGCTCATCATAGCATTACAGAAGGTAACCGAAATCAAGCTACTCAGGCCCTACTCATAACTGTCCTGTTAGGATTCTACTTTACAGCACTTCAAGCAATAGAATATTATGAAGCGCCATTCTCAATTGCTGATGGAATCTATGGATCCACCTTCTTTGTAGCCACAGGATTCCATGGCCTTCACGTAATCATTGGGTCATCCTTTCTCTTAATTTGCCTTTTCCGTCTCATCAAATTCCATTTCACACCCAACCACCACTTTGGCTTTGAAGCAGCGGCTTGATACTGACATTTTGTTGATATTATCTGACTATTCCTCTATATAACAATCTACTGATGAGGATCCTGCCTTTCTAGTATATTAATTACAATTGACTTCCAATCTCTAAAATCTGGATCAAAACCAGAGAAAGGCAATTAACATAATCCTCTTTATATTTACAACCTCTCTATCACTATGTATTATCCTAACTTCATTAAACCTTTGACTGGCTCAAATAAATCCAGATTCAGAAAAACTATCCCCATATGAATGTGGCTTTGACCCACTGGGCTCAGCCCGTCTCCCTTTTTCAATCCGATTCTTTCTTGTCGCAATCTTATTTCTCTTGTTCGACCTAGAAATCGCCCTCTTACTACCCCTCCCATGAGCTACTCAACTTCTCTCCCCCCTCAATACTTTAACCTGAACCTTCGCCATTATTCTCCTCCTCGCATTCGGATTAATCTATGAATGGATACAAGGGGGCTTAGAATGAGCAGAATAACTACAGAAAGTTAGTCTAATTAAGACAGTTGATTTCGGCTCAACAAACCACAGTCCCACTCTGTGACTTTCTCAATGACCTTTCTACATTTAAGCTTCTACTCTGCCTTCGCCCTAAGCAGCCTAGGACTAGCCTTTCACCGAATACACCTAATTTCCGCCCTACTATGCTTAGAAAGTATAATACTATCCATATACATTGCCCTATCCATGTGGCCCATCCAAACCCAAACAACATCCCCCTCCCTAATACCCATTCTCATACTAGCATTTTCAGCCTGTGAAGCAGGCGCCGGCCTGGCAATTCTAGTAGCTTCCACCCGAACTCACGGGTCAGATCATTTGCATAATCTAAACCTTCTACAATGCTAAAAATTATTCTCCCCACGATCATACTACTCCCTATAACCCTCCTATCACCCCAAAAATTTCTTTGACTTAATGTCACTTCCCACAGCCTCTTAATCGCAACCGCCAGCTTACAGTGACTCTCTTCAACCTACCACCCTAACAAGAACCTATCCCCATGACTTGGTATCGACCAAATTTCATCCCCCTTATTAGTCCTATCTTGTTGACTTCTGCCCCTTATAATGTTAGCAAGCCAAAATCACCTCCAGCAAGAGCCCCCTACACGAAAATATATATTTATCATAACCATAATCCTTGCTCAACCATTTATCATCCTGGCCTTCTCAGCCTTAGAACTGATATTGTTTTATATTGCATTCGAAGCAACCTTAATCCCTACTCTAATTCTAATTACACGATGGGGCAGCCAACCAGAACGTTTAAGTGCTGGGGTCTACCTCTTATTCTATACCCTAGTCAGTTCTCTTCCCCTATTAGTTGCGATCCTTTATCTTCACACTCAAACAGGGTCCATGCACATCATTATAATAAAACTTTCACATCCATCCCTTACAAACTCCTGAACAGGCCTCATATCAAGCCTAGCCCTACTACTCGCTTTCATAGTAAAAGCCCCCCTTTATGGATTACACCTATGACTCCCAAAAGCCCACGTAGAGGCACCAATCGCAGGGTCCATACTTCTAGCCGCACTCCTCCTCAAACTTGGAGGGTACGGCATTATACGTATCTCAATGGTCTTAAACTCCCTGCTCGACTACCTCTACTACCCATTCCTAACCTTAGCCCTATGAGGGGCATTAATAACAAGCTCCATCTGCCTACGCCAAATTGACCTTAAATCTCTAATCGCCTACTCCTCGGTAAGCCATATAGGCCTAGTCATTGCCGCAACAATAATCCAAACCCATTGATCTTTTTCAGGAGCGATAATCTTGATAATTTCACATGGACTCACCTCTTCCATACTATTTTGCCTAGCTAATACAAATTATGAACGCATACACAGCCGCACCCTCCTCTTAACACGAGGCCTACAACCCCTCCTACCTCTCATAGGAATCTGATGACTTCTAGCTAACCTAACTAACATGGCTCTTCCTCCTACCACTAATCTAATAGCTGAACTAACTATCATAATTGCTCTCTTCAATTGATCTGCATTCACTATCATCCTAACCGGAATCGCAACTCTACTGACTGCAGCCTACACCCTCTACATACTCCTTATAACCCAACGAGGACCAACCCCAACTTACATCACAACTACCCAAAATTCGAATACGCGAGAACATCTCCTTATAACACTCCACATTCTACCCTCCCTTCTCCTCATCCTAAAACCAGAACTAATCTCAGGAATCCCCATATGCAAGCATAGTTTTAAGCCAAACATTAGACTGTGATCCTAAAAATAGAAGTTAAACTCTTCTTGCCTGCCGAGGGGAGGTTTAACCAACAAGAACTGCTAACTCTTGCATCTGAGCCTAAGACCTCAGCCCCCTTACTTTTAAAGGATAATAGCAATCCACTGGTCTTAGGAGCCATTCATCTTGGTGCAAGTCCAAGTAAAAGTAATGGACTTTCCATTAATTCTCAACACCTCCATATTCCTAACCTTGGCCATTCTTTCTACTCCTATTCTTCTTCCCCTTCTATCCAAGAACTATCAAAACTCCCCAACCACCATTATATATACTGTCAAAACTTCCTTCATGACCAGTTTAATTCCCATAATCCTCTCTATCTATTCTAATATGGAAAACACTACCTTCTATTGAGAGTGAAAATTCATTACAAACTTCAAAATCCCTTTTAACACCTAAAAATAGACCAATACTCCTTAATATTCTTCCCCATTGCTCTATTCGTAACATGATCTATTCTACAATTCGCAACATGGTACATAGCCTCAGAACCTCATGCCACAAAATTCTCTCTCTACCTCTTAATTTTCCTCATTGCTATGCTAATCTTAATTATCGCCAACAACATATTCCTCCTATTTATTGGCTGAGAAGGAGTTGGAATTATATCCTTCCTCCTAATCGGATGATGATACGGCCGAGCAGAAGCTAACACCGCCGCACTCCAAGCCGTACTTTATAATCGTATCGGAGATATCGGACTGATCCTCTGCATAGCATGATTAGCCTCTTCAATCAATACATGAGAAATTCAACAACCATCTTACCCAAACCAAATACCCTTACTTCCTCTTATAGGACTCATTTTAGCAGCCACAGGTAAATCCGCCCAATTCGGCCTCCACCCGTGACTCCCAGCCGCTATAGAAGGACCAACTCCTGTATCCGCTCTACTCCATTCCAGTACAATAGTAGTTGCCGGAATCTTTCTATTAATTCGCACTCACCACATATTATGTAGTAATCAAATCGCTCTAACTGCGTGCCTCTGTATAGGTGCCCTATCCACACTATTTGCCGCTACATGCGCTCTTACCCAAAACGACATCAAAAAAATTATTGCTTTCTCTACATCCAGCCAATTAGGCCTAATAATAGTTACTATTGGCTTAAACCTACCCCAACTAGCCTTTCTACATATTTCCACCCACGCATTCTTCAAAGCCATACTCTTCCTCTGCTCTGGATCTATCATCCATAGCCTCAACGGTGAACAAGACATCCGAAAAATAGGAGGTCTACAAAAATTACTCCCTACAACCACTTCATGTCTGACAATCGGAAACCTAGCTCTCATAGGAACCCCATTTCTAGCAGGGTTCTACTCAAAAGACCTCATCATCGAAAGCCTCAACACCTCCTACTTAAACACCTGAGCGCTCCTTCTAACACTTGTAGCCACATCATTTACTGCAACTTATAGCCTGCGTATAACCCTACTAGTACAAACCGACTACACCCGAATTCCTTCTATTACCCCCATTAATGAAAACAACCCAGCAGTCACAAACCCAATCACCCGTCTTGCTCTCGGAAGTATCATGGCTGGATTACTAATCACCTCTTATATTTCTCCCACAAAAACCCCTCCTATAACTATGCCTCTTCTTACAAAAACCACAGCCATCATTATCACAACATTAGGTATTATTCTAGCACTGGAACTATCAAAACTCACGCATTCACTCACCCTTCCTAAGCAAAATATGACTATAAACTTCTCCAACACTCTAGGATACTTTAATCCCCTCATACACCGCCTCAGCTCCACCAACCTCCTAAGCAACGGCCAAAACATTGCATCCCACCTAATCGACCTATCCTGATATAAAAAAATTGGCCCAGAAGGACTAGCAATCCTTCAACTCAAAACATCTAAAACCCTAACTACTTTCCACTCCGGATTAATCAAAACCTACCTAGGAACCTTCGCTCTGTCTATCTTAATTATTATCTCACTTACACAGAACTAAAAATTAATGACCCCCAACCTACGAAAACATCATCCTCTTCTAAAAATAATCAATAACTCCTTAATTGATCTCCCAACACCATCAAACATTTCCGCTTGATGAAATTTCGGATCTCTCCTAGGCATCTGCCTAATAATTCAAATTACCACTGGCCTTTTACTGGCAATGCACTATACAGCAGATATCACTCTAGCATTCACATCCGTTGCTCATACATGTCGAAATGTCCAATTCGGTTGACTGATCCGAAACCTCCACGCAAACGGTGCCTCCTTCTTCTTCATGTGCATCTACCTACACATTGGACGAGGATTCTACTATGGTTCCTACCTATATAAAGAAACCTGAAACACAGGAGTTGTTCTCCTCCTAACTTTAATAGCAACTGCTTTCGTAGGATATGTTCTCCCATGAGGCCAAATATCATTCTGAGGCGCCACAGTAATTACTAACTTATTCTCAGCTATCCCCTATATTGGCCAAACACTTGTAGAATGAGCCTGAGGAGGGTTCTCAGTTGATAACCCTACGCTCACCCGATTCTTCGCCCTTCACTTCCTTCTCCCATTCTTGATTGCAGGTCTCACTTTCATTCACCTAACCTTCCTACATGAAACAGGCTCAAACAACCCCCTAGGCATTCATTCAGACTGTGATAAAATCCCATTTCACCCTTACTTCTCAATGAAAGACGTGTTAGGCCTTCTATTCCTCCTCATCCCACTAATAACACTTGCTATATTCTCACCTAACCTTTTAGGAGACCCAGAAAATTTTACACCTGCAAATCCATTAGTTACACCTCCTCATATTAAACCTGAATGATACTTCCTATTTGCATATGCTATTCTACGATCAATCCCTAACAAATTAGGAGGAGTCCTAGCTCTCGCTGCCTCCGTCCTAATTCTATTTTTAGCCCCATTCCTCCACATGTCAAAGCAACGAACAATAACCTTCCGACCCATCTCCCAACTCCTATTTTGAATCCTAGTTACTAACCTTTTGATCCTTACATGAATCGGTAGTCAACCAGTTGAACATCCATTTATCATCATTGGGCAACTTGCATCAGCTACCTACTTTACTATCATCCTTATCCTATTCCCCACTATCAGCCTTCTAGAAAACAAGATACTTAATCTCTAACTACTCTAATAGTTTATAAAAAACATTGGTCTTGTAAACCAAAGATTGAAGATCACCCCCTTCTTAGAGTTGTCCAAAAAAATTCAAGTTCCCAAAAAAATATTCAAGTTCCTCAAATTTCCCAATTAATACGTACATGGGGGGCCCCCCCTCCCCCCATACGCTATGGTATGTATTACTTTGCATCGCATTCTCCACCACATTAGACATAAAATCCATGCAGGAAACTCAGGCATACCATTATTGTAAAACCAACCAAATCTTCACATCTTCTCCCATACCATCCAAAACCGGCCATAGACAGATCTAGGCACATTCCCATACAACCTCATAACATGTCATGTTCTAGGAACAATCCCGCTAATCGGACTAAAACCTAACACCGCTAACTTTCGCATAAAAACCTTCACAACACGAGGAACCTCCAAAGACCCAGAATCCACCGTTCAAGGACCTCTCACCACTTAACCTTGCTCTATGTACTGACCAAGAGGCGCTGGGTTATTTATTAATCGTACCTCTCACGAGAAACCAGCAACCCGGCGTTAGTAATGTTTATCATGCCCAGCTTCAGGTGCGTTCTTTCATCTACCACCCTACACCCGCTCTCATAAATTGCTCTTTGTCGCCTCTGGTTCCTCGGTCAGGGCCATAACTTGCTTAATTTTCCTAAACTTGCGCTCCGTTACTAATGGTTGGGGATGCTTGGCCAATTTGGACCTCGTGATCGCGGCATTTTCCCTTTTCTATACTTTTGGTTTTTTTTTTTGGGGTAGATCTCAATAAGCCCTTCAGAGTGCTCCGCCAGGGGGCTCCCATATATGGTTGACATGTACCCCTTGTGGTCGGCGAGCGGTTTCTCTCTCACTTTCGCGGGTAAATTAATGATATGGTAGGCAGGATGCTTCTCGGTCTCATACTGTTGCACTGATTCACCGTCAGGTGCTGTTGGCTTGGTTTCTCAATTACGTCTCTCATCAAGTTGCAGTTTAATTAATGCACGCCAGACATATTTTTTCTTGAAAATTTCACAAAAAATCACAAAAAATCACAAAAAATTTTGTCATTTTTGCAATGATCTAGGGACTTTTCCCTTATTCATCACTAATTTTCGTTAAAAAATTTTTTAACAAAAATTTTTTATTTTACAAACATTCCATTTCCCTAATTTCCCAATCAATAAAATTTGCATCATCAATTTGTAAAAATTTTTTATCCAACTTGTTACACCCCATTTTTTCCTTTCATCATTTGTTTGTTTATTCATTCGTTTACACTTAAACTCACCCCATTTTTTCCTTTCATCATTTGTTTGTTTATTCATTCGTTTACACTTAAACTCACCCCATTTTTTCCTTTCATCATTTGTTTGTTTATTCATTCGTTTACACTTAAACTCACCCCATTTTTTCCTTTCATCATTTGTTTGTTTATTCATTCGTTTACACTTAAACTCACCCCATTTTTTCCTTTCATCATTTGTTTGTTTATTCATTCGTTTACACTTAAACTCACCCCATTTTTTCCTTTCATCATTTGTTTGTTTATTCATTCGTTTACACTTAAACTCACCCCATTTTTTCCTTTCATCATTTGTTTGTTTATTCATTCGTTTACACTTAAACTCACCCCACTACCTTCTACCCATTTCCCCGCCTAATTGGCAACCTTAACTATTTTCTTTCCCCTTCCAACCCCACCACCCCAATTAACACTTTTTTCCTACACTCCTCTAATAATTAACCCCAAATCTTATCCCCTTACCCCTCAGAAAAAAAGGAATCAAACCCTTATCACCAACTCCCAAAGCTGGTATTTTCATTAAACTATTTTCTGAATTTGCCCCCTTAAACCGCCCGAATTGCCCCCCGAGATAATCCTCGCACAAGCTCTAGCACAACAAACAACGTCAACAACAAGCCCCAACCTGCAACTAAAAATTGCCCCACCCCCCAAGAATAAAACATAGCCGCACCCTCAAAATCTAGCCGAACTGGCAAAACACCCCCCACTATCCACCGTATCCAACCCCAATCACCGTAACCCTGATAACCCCATAACAAACACCCCTCCCCCCAGCGCTAAAACTAACCCAACCCCATACCCCACAACCCGCCAGTCCCCTCAAGCTTCAGGATACGGATCCGCTGCTAATGAAACCGAATACACAAAAACCACTAACATCCCACCCAAATATACTAAAAATAACACCAATGACACAAAAGACACCCCCAAACTCATTAACCATCCACACCCTACAACAGACGCTAACACCAACCCAACCACTGCATAATAAGGAGAAGGATTAGAAGCCACTGCCAACCCCCCCAAAATAAAACTAACACTTAAAAAAAGTATAAAATACGTCATAACAATTCCTGCTTGGCTTCTACCCAAGACCTTTGGCCTGAAAAACCACCGTTGTAATTTCAACTACAAGAACACATAATCTTAACTAAACCTACTTATTCAATCCAACAATCAAACCTCCTTCTACACTTCCAATTGCTCAACCAACACATTTTTGTTATCCACCAAACTATTTCCCCAACCACCTAAAACCCACTAACCGAACCAATCCTAAATCAACATCAACTACCTCCATAACTAAAACATAAACCCTAATAATAACCACTTGACCCAAAAACAATCCTAGTTCTTGTAGCTTACAATAAAGCATAACACTGAAGATGTTAAGACGGCTATTACACATACCCAAGGACAAAAAAGACTTAGTCCTAACCTTACAGTTAGTTCTTGCCAAATATATACATGCAAGTATCCGCGCCCCAGTGAAAATGCCCTCAATACCTTAAAAAGACAGTAGGAGCAGGCATCAGGCACACTTCCCCAATTGCAGCCCAAAACGCCTTGCATCGCCACACCCCCAAGGGTACTCAGCAGTAATTAATATTAAGCAATAAGTGTAAACTTGACTTAGTTAAAGCAACTTATCAGGGTTGGTAAATCTTGTGCCAGCCACCGCGGTCACACAAGAAACCCAAATTAACTTTATACGGCGTAAAGAGTGGCTTTTCACTATCACTTCAACTAAGACTGACATGCAACCAAGCTGTTATAAGCATAAGATGCATTTAATACTCCCATAAAAACGATCTTAGTCCCATGATCAACAAAACCCCACGAAAGCCAGGACACAAACTGGGATTAGATACCCCACTATGCCTGGCCCTAAATCCCGATGCTTTCACCACTTAAGCATCCGCCTGAGAACTACGAGCACAAACGCTTAAAACTCTAAGGACTTGGCGGTGCTCCAAACCCACCTAGAGGAGCCTGTTCTATAATCGATAACCCACGATACACCCAACCATCCCTAGCCAAATCAGCCTATATACCGCCGTCGTCAGCTCACCCCTAAACTGAGGGTTCAACAGTGAGCACAATAGCAACCCCACCCGCTAATAAGACAGGTCAAGGTATAGCTCATGGGGTGGTAGAAATGGGCTACATTTTCTAGCATAGAAAACCCCTTCCCACGACAGGGAGCGTGAAACCACTCCCAAAAGGCGGATTTAGCAGTAAAGCAGGATAATAATGCCCCCTTTAAGTTGGCTCTGAAGCACGTACATACCGCCCGTCACCCTCCTCACAAGCTACAACCAATCTTATTCATAATAGGCTCTCAAGCTAAAGATGAGGCAAGTCGTAACAAGGTAAGTGTACCGGAAGGTGCACTTAGTTTACCAAGACGTAGCTATAAAAAAAGCATTCAGCTTACACCTGAAAGATATCTGCTCCTCACCAGATCGTCTTGAAGCCTAACTCTAGCTCTGCTACCAAATTACATATGAACTAAACCATGCCACCCACTAAATCAAAGCATTCTCTCACTTAACCTAGTATAGGCGATAGAAAGGTGAACTCAAGACGCGATAGAGACCATGTACCGTAAGGGAAAAATGAAATAACAATGACAAGCCAAGCGCTAAATAGCAAAGACCAATCCTTGTACCTTTTGCATCATGATTTAGCAAGAACTTCCCAAGCAAAATGCCAATTTAAGCTTGCCGCCCCGAAACCCAAGCGAGCTACTTACGAGCAGCTATTTACTGAGCAAACCCGTCTCTGTTGCAAAAGAGTGGGATGACTCGTTAGTAGTGGTGAAAAGCCAATCGAGCTGGGTGATAGCTGGTTGCCTATGAAACGAACCTTAGTTCTCTCTTAATTCACCCCCCCAGGACTATATTCAACCCACATGAAATGAATTAAGGGTTATTTAAAGGAGGTACAGCTCCTTTAAAAAAGAGCACACTCTCTTCCAGCGGATAAATTAAATTGTTCCTCAACTGTGGGCCTTCAAGCAGCCACCATTAAAGAGTGCGTCAAAGCTCTGTACCTAAAAATCCTAATCTTCCTATGACTCCCTCTTCCTTAATAGGCTAACTTATGATAAATAAGAGAATTAATGCTAAAATAAGTAACTAGGGACCCCCCCCTCTACGGCACAAACTTACATTATAACATTATTAACAAACTACAGGATATTTTCTAACCCTAACAAGATCCTATATCTAAAACCTTGTTAACCCACCTACGGAGTGCCTCTCAAAGACGATTTAAATCTGTAAAAGGAACTAGGCAAAACCAAGGCCCGACTGTTTACCAAAAACATAGCCTTTAGCTAAGTCAAGTATTAAAGGTGAAGCCTGCCCAGTGACAATAAGTTCAACGGCCGCGGTATCCTAACCGTGCAAAGGTAGCGCAATCAATTGTCCCATAAATCGGGACTTGTATGAATGGCTTAACGAGGTCTTAACTGTCTCCTACGGATAATCAGTGAAATTGATCTTCCTGTGCAAAAGCAGGAATAACTTCATAAGACAAGAAGACCCTGTGGAACTTTAAAACCTGCTACCATCCCCACCAACAATTTTCCTCCACAGGACCCACTCCCTCGGATTTTACTGGTACGCATTTTTTGGTTGGGGCGACCTTGGAGATAAACTTAACCTCCAAAAACCGGATAACCCATCTTGACCAAGAACAACTCATCAACGTGCTAATAGTAGCCAGACCCAATATTATTGATTAATGAACCTAGCTACCCCAGGGATAACAGCGCAATCTCCTTCAAGAGCCCACATCGACAAGGAGGTTTACGACCTCGATGTTGGATCAGGACATCCTAGTGGTGCAACCGCTACCAAGGGTTCGTTTGTTCAACGATTAACAGTCCTACGTGATCTGAGTTCAGACCGGAGCAATCCAGGTCGGTTTCTATCTATGTAATAACTCCTTCTAGTACGAAAGGACCGAAGAAGTAAGGCCTATGCTACAGGCACGCCTTCGCACCCAGTAATGAACCCAACTAAATTACCAAGAGCCCTACCATAACCCCTTCCTAGAAAAGGACCGCTAGCGTGGCAGAGCTTGGCAAATGCAGAAGGCTTAAGCCCTTTACCCAGAGGTTCAAATCCTCTCCCTAGCTCCACATAAAACATATGGCAACTCACTTAGTCCTGATTTACCTCATTATATCACTATCCTATGCTTTATCCATCCTCATCGCCGTAGCATTCCTAACCCTGGTTGAACGCAAAGTTCTAAGTTATATACAAGCCCGAAAAGGACCTAACATTGTAGGACCATTTGGCCTATTACAACCTATAGCAGATGGAGTAAAACTGTTCATTAAAGAACCAATCCGTCCATCAACTTCATCCCCTTACCTATTTATAGCTACCCCTATCCTAGCCCTTCTCTTAGCAATTACAATCTGACTGCCTCTCCCCCTACCATTTCCCCTCACTGACCTAAACCTAGGTATACTTTTCCTCCTGGCCCTCTCCAGCTTAGCAGTTTACTCAATTCTATGATCAGGGTGGGCCTCTAATTCAAAATATGCTCTGATTGGCGCCCTCCGAGCAGTCGCACAAACCATTTCCTATGAGGTTACCCTAGCCATTATTCTCCTATCTGTAATTATTCTAAGTGGTAATTATACCCTTAACACCCTTGCTATTACACAAGAACCTCTTTACCTCATTTTCTCCTCCTGACCTCTAGCAATAATATGATATATTTCCTCACTTGCTGAAACAAACCGCGCCCCATTTGACCTAACAGAAGGAGAATCTGAACTAGTCTCAGGGTTTAATGTAGAATATGCTGCAGGTCCATTTGCCTTATTCTTCCTAGCTGAATATGCTAATATTATACTAATAAATGCACTCACAACCATTCTATTCCTGAACCCCAGCTCACTCAATCTCCCTCAAGAATTCTTCCCTCTAACTCTAGCTACAAAAACCCTCCTCCTGTCCGCAGGCTTCTTATGAATCCGCGCCTCTTACCCTCGATTCCGCTATGATCAACTCATACATTTACTCTGAAAAAACTTCCTACCCCTAACACTAGCCTTATGCCTATGACATACTAGCCTCCCTATCTCATATGCAGGCCTACCTCCCTACCTAAGATAACCAAGGAAATGTGCCTGAATCCAAAAGGGTTACTATGATAAAGTAAACATAGAGGTATACCAACCCTCTCATTTCCTAAACTTAGAAAAGTAGGAATCGAACCTACACTAAAGGAATCAAAATCCTCTATACTCCCTCTATATTATTTTCTAGTAAGGTCAGCTAATTAAGCTATCGGGCCCATACCCCGAAAATGATGGTTTAACTCCTTCCCTTACTAATGAATCCTCAAGCTAAATTAATCTCTACAGCAAGCTTACTCTTGGGAACCTCCATCACAATTTCAAGCAACCACTGAATAACAGCATGAATTGGCTTAGAGATTAACACTTTAGCTATCCTTCCCTTAATCTCTAAAACCCACCATCCACGAGCCATTGAAGCTTCTACTAAATACTTTCTGACCCAAGCAACCGCATCCACACTACTCCTATTTGCTAGCATGATCAACGCATGATTTTCTGGTCAATGAGACATCACCCAACTAACCCACCCTATATCATGCATACTATCAACAGTTGCAATTTCAATCAAACTAGGCTTAGTCCCATTCCATTTCTGATTTCCAGAAGTCCTTCAAGGCTCAACCATAACAACATGCCTCCTACTAGCTACAATTATAAAATTTCCACCAATTACCCTATTCTACTTAACATCCCCATCACTTAACTCAACCCTCCTAACTTCAATAGCTATCGCCTCCGCAGCCCTAGGAGGCTGAATAGGGTTAAATCAAACTCAAACTCGCAAAGTCTTAGCCTTTTCATCCATCGCCCACCTTGGATGAATAACTATTATTCTCAACTATGACCCCAATCTAACTTTAATTACCTTTTATCTCTATACCATAACAACTTCCGCTATCTTCCTTATTCTCAACACAACCAATACCCTAAAATTATCCACTGTAATAACCACATGAACCAAAATTCCCCCATTAACTACAATTTTCATGCTCACTCTCCTCTCCCTCGCAGGCCTCCCTCCCCTAACAGGATTTCTACCCAAATGATTAATTATTCAAGAACTCACTAAGCAAGAACTAACTGCAACAGCCACAGCCATTTCTCTACTCTCTTTACTCGGACTTTTCTTCTACCTACGTCTAGCCTACTGTGCAACTATCACACTACCCCCAAACTTCACCAACTACATAAAACAATGACAGACTAACAAACCAACTAATCCCTTAACTACAATCTTTACTTCTCTGTCAATCATACTCCTACCATTATCCCCCATAGTACTTACTATTTCCTAGAAACTTAGGTTACTTAAACCGAAGGCCTTCAAAGCCTTAAACAAGGACCAGCTCTCCTTAGTTTCTGCTAAAATTCACAGGATATTAACCTGTATTTCCTGAATGCAACTCAAGCGCTTTAATTAAGCTAGAATCTCTTTCTAGACAGATGGGCCTCGATCCCATAAAACTTTAGTTAACAGCTAAATGCCCTATCCAACAGGCTTCTGCCTACTAGATCCTGGTGTATATTTGATACACATCAATGAGCTTGCAACTCAACATGAACTTCACTACAGAATCGATAAGAAGAGGAATCAAACCTCTGTAAAAAGGACTACAGCCTAACGCTTCAACACTCAGCCATCTTACCTATGACTTTTATCAACCGTTGACTATTCTCTACCAATCACAAAGACATCGGCACACTTTACCTTATTTTCGGTGCATGAGCTGGTATAATTGGTACAGCCCTAAGTCTCCTCATTCGAGCAGAACTAGGACAACCAGGAACCCTTTTAGGCGATGACCAAATCTATAATGTAATCGTCACCGCACATGCATTTGTTATAATTTTCTTTATAGTAATACCTATTATAATTGGAGGGTTTGGTAACTGACTAGTCCCATTAATAATTGGCGCCCCCGACATGGCATTCCCACGAATAAATAATATAAGCTTCTGACTTCTTCCCCCATCCTTCTTACTACTTTTAGCATCTTCCACAGTTGAAGCTGGGGCCGGGACAGGATGAACAGTATACCCACCCCTAGCTGGAAACCTAGCCCACGCTGGTGCATCAGTAGACCTCGCCATTTTCTCCCTTCACCTAGCAGGTGTCTCCTCTATCCTCGGAGCAATCAACTTTATTACTACAGCAATTAACATAAAACCACCTGCTCTTTCACAATACCAAACCCCCCTATTTGTTTGATCCGTCCTAATCACCGCAGTACTACTTCTCCTCTCCCTACCAGTTCTAGCTGCTGGCATTACAATACTTCTAACAGATCGAAACCTAAACACTACATTCTTCGACCCCGCAGGAGGTGGAGACCCCAATTTTATATCAACACTTATTTTGATTTTTTGGACACCCAGAAGTCTACATCCTTATTCTGCCAGGATTCGGAATTATCTCCCACGTCGTAGCCTACTACGCTGGTAAAAAAGAACCCTTCGGCTACATAGGCATAGTCTGAGCCATATTATCTATTGGTTTCCTAGGCTTCATCGTATGAGCCCACCACATATTCACAGTTGGAATGGACGTAGATACCCGAGCATACTTTACATCTGCTACCATAATTATTGCAATTCCTACTGGCATTAAAGTTTTCAGTTGACTAGCCACCCTACATGGTGGGACAATTAAATGAGACCCACCCATACTATGAGCCCTAGGCTTCATTTTCCTCTTCACCATTGGTGGACTAACAGGTATCGTTCTTGCTAACTCCTCCCTAGATATTGCCTTACACGATACCTACTACGTAGTTGCACACTTCCACTACGTACTGTCTATGGGAGCAGTATTCGCCATCTTAGCTGGCTTCACACATTGATTCCCACTATTTACTGGTTACACCCTCCATCCTACGTGAGCTAAAGCCCACTTCGGGGTAATATTCTTTGGGGTTAACCTAACATTCTTCCCACAACATTTCCTAGGTTTAGCTGGTATACCACGTCGATACTCAGACTATCCAGATGCTTATACCTTATGGAATTCCCTATCCTCCATTGGCTCCCTTATCTCCATGATAGCCGTAATTATACTGATATTTATTATCTGAGAAGCCTTCGCATCCAAACGAAAAGTATTACAACCAGAACTTACTTCCACAAACATCGAATGAATTCACGGCTGCCCTCCCCCTTACCACACCTTCGAAGAACCAGCTTTTGTTCAAGTACAAGAAAGGAAGGAATCGAACCCTCATAAGCTGGTTTCAAGCCAACCGCATCTAACCACTCATGCTTCTTTCTTATGGGTTGTTAGTAAAATAATTACATAGTCTTGTCAAGACTAAATCACAGGTGAAAACCCAGTACATCCCACCTTCCACATTATGGCCAACCACTCTCAACTTGGTTTTCAAGACGCTTCATCCCCTATTATAGAAGAACTCATCGAATTTCATGATCATGCCCTAATAGTTGCTCTAGCCATCTGTAGCCTAGTTCTATACCTCCTAGCTCTTATACTCATAGAAAAACTATCCTCTAACACCGTCGACGCACAAGAAGTAGAACTTGTCTGAACAATTCTACCTGCCATCGTCCTAATTATACTAGCCCTCCCATCCCTTCAAATCCTCTACATAATAGACGAAATCGACGAACCCGACCTTACCCTTAAAGCCATTGGTCATCAATGATATTGATCCTATGAATACACAGACTTCAAAGATTTATCCTTTGACTCTTACATGTTACCAACCACAGACCTACCACTTGGTCACTTCCGCCTCCTAGAAGTTGATAACCGCATTGTTATCCCAATAGAATCCCCAATCCGAGTTATCGTCACAGCTGATGATGTCCTCCACTCATGAGCCGTGCCCAGCCTTGGTGTAAAAACCGATGCAATTCCAGGACGACTAAATCAAACTTCCTTCATCACAACCCGCCCTGGAATCTTCTACGGCCAATGCTCAGAAATCTGTGGAGCCAATCACAGCTTCATACCCATTGTAGTGGAATCAGCTCCTCTAACAGACTTCGAAAACTGATCTTCACTTCTAACATCCTAATCATTAAGAAGCTATGAACCAGCACTAGCCTTTTAAGCTAGAGAAAGAGGACTACCCATCCTCCTTAATGACATGCCTCAGCTAAACCCAGCGCCCTGACTCTTTATTATACTTACTTCATGACTCACTTTTTCCCTCATCCTTCAACCTAAACTTTTATTATTTACTCCAACCAACTCGCCATCCAACAAAACATTATCCACTATAAAAACTTACCCTTGAGACTGACCATGAACCTAAGCTTCTTCGACCAATTTATAAGCCCAACACTTCTAGGAATCCCCCTTATTCTGATCTCTCTATTGTTCCCAACTCTCTTGCTTCCCTCCCCTGGCAACCGATGAGTTACAAATCGTCTTTCAACGCTTCAACTCTGATTCTTCCACCTAATTACAAAACAACTGATAACCCCATTAAACAAAAAAGGCCACAAATGAGCCCTAATCTTATCATCACTCATAATCATACTATTAATAATCAACCTATTAGGCCTTTTACCCTACACATTCACACCTACTACTCAACTATCAATAAACCTAGCCCTTGCCTTCCCCCTATGACTTGCTACACTATTAACAGGCCTACGAAACCAACCCTCAGCTTCCCTAGGACACCTCTTGCCAGAAGGTACCCCAACACCCCTAATCCCTGCCCTTATCATAATCGAAACAACAAGCCTTCTCATTCGTCCACTTGCCTTAGGAGTCCGCCTTACAGCCAACCTCACAGCAGGACATCTACTTATCCAACTCATTTCTACAGCCACTGCTGTCCTCCTTCCCATTATACCTGCAGTATCCCTCTTAACCACAGCTATTCTCCTTCTCCTAACAATTTTAGAAGTAGCCGTAGCAATAATCCAAGCCTATGTCTTTGTACTACTACTAAGCCTTTACTTACAAGAAAACATTTAACCTTTAATGACACACCAAGCCCACTCCTTCCATATAGTAGACCCAAGCCCCTGACCCATTTTCGGAGCTGCGGCCGCTCTCCTTACTACCTCCGGATTGGCCATATGATTCCATCACAATTCCATGCAACTCTTACTCCTAGGCCTGCTTTCCATAATTTTAGTAATAATTCAATGATGGCGTGATATCGTACGAGAAAGCACATTCCAAGGTCACCATACTCTAACAGTCCAAAAAGGCTTACGCTACGGAATAATTCTATTCATTACCTCCGAAGCCTTCTTCTTTCTAGGATTCTTCTGAGCATTCTTTCACTCTAGCTTAGTCCCCACCCCAGAACTCGGAGGGCAATGACCCCCTATGGGAATCAAACCCCTCAATCCAATAGAAGTACCTCTACTAAACACTGCCATCCTTTTAGCTTCAGGAGTTACCGTTACATGAGCTCATCATAGCATTACAGAAGGTAACCGAAATCAAGCTACTCAGGCCCTACTCATAACTGTCCTGTTAGGATTCTACTTTACAGCACTTCAAGCAATAGAATATTATGAAGCGCCATTCTCAATTGCTGATGGAATCTATGGATCCACCTTCTTTGTAGCCACAGGATTCCATGGCCTTCACGTAATCATTGGGTCATCCTTTCTCTTAATTTGCCTTTTCCGTCTCATCAAATTCCATTTCACACCCAACCACCACTTTGGCTTTGAAGCAGCGGCTTGATACTGACATTTTGTTGATATTATCTGACTATTCCTCTATATAACAATCTACTGATGAGGATCCTGCCTTTCTAGTATATTAATTACAATTGACTTCCAATCTCTAAAATCTGGATCAAAACCAGAGAAAGGCAATTAACATAATCCTCTTTATATTTACAACCTCTCTATCACTATGTATTATCCTAACTTCATTAAACCTTTGACTGGCTCAAATAAATCCAGATTCAGAAAAACTATCCCCATATGAATGTGGCTTTGACCCACTGGGCTCAGCCCGTCTCCCTTTTTCAATCCGATTCTTTCTTGTCGCAATCTTATTTCTCTTGTTCGACCTAGAAATCGCCCTCTTACTACCCCTCCCATGAGCTACTCAACTTCTCTCCCCCCTCAATACTTTAACCTGAACCTTCGCCATTATTCTCCTCCTCGCATTCGGATTAATCTATGAATGGATACAAGGGGGCTTAGAATGAGCAGAATAACTACAGAAAGTTAGTCTAATTAAGACAGTTGATTTCGGCTCAACAAACCACAGTCCCACTCTGTGACTTTCTCAATGACCTTTCTACATTTAAGCTTCTACTCTGCCTTCGCCCTAAGCAGCCTAGGACTAGCCTTTCACCGAATACACCTAATTTCCGCCCTACTATGCTTAGAAAGTATAATACTATCCATATACATTGCCCTATCCATGTGGCCCATCCAAACCCAAACAACATCCCCCTCCCTAATACCCATTCTCATACTAGCATTTTCAGCCTGTGAAGCAGGCGCCGGCCTGGCAATTCTAGTAGCTTCCACCCGAACTCACGGGTCAGATCATTTGCATAATCTAAACCTTCTACAATGCTAAAAATTATTCTCCCCACGATCATACTACTCCCTATAACCCTCCTATCACCCCAAAAATTTCTTTGACTTAATGTCACTTCCCACAGCCTCTTAATCGCAACCGCCAGCTTACAGTGACTCTCTTCAACCTACCACCCTAACAAGAACCTATCCCCATGACTTGGTATCGACCAAATTTCATCCCCCTTATTAGTCCTATCTTGTTGACTTCTGCCCCTTATAATGTTAGCAAGCCAAAATCACCTCCAGCAAGAGCCCCCTACACGAAAATATATATTTATCATAACCATAATCCTTGCTCAACCATTTATCATCCTGGCCTTCTCAGCCTTAGAACTGATATTGTTTTATATTGCATTCGAAGCAACCTTAATCCCTACTCTAATTCTAATTACACGATGGGGCAGCCAACCAGAACGTTTAAGTGCTGGGGTCTACCTCTTATTCTATACCCTAGTCAGTTCTCTTCCCCTATTAGTTGCGATCCTTTATCTTCACACTCAAACAGGGTCCATGCACATCATTATAATAAAACTTTCACATCCATCCCTTACAAACTCCTGAACAGGCCTCATATCAAGCCTAGCCCTACTACTCGCTTTCATAGTAAAAGCCCCCCTTTATGGATTACACCTATGACTCCCAAAAGCCCACGTAGAGGCACCAATCGCAGGGTCCATACTTCTAGCCGCACTCCTCCTCAAACTTGGAGGGTACGGCATTATACGTATCTCAATGGTCTTAAACTCCCTGCTCGACTACCTCTACTACCCATTCCTAACCTTAGCCCTATGAGGGGCATTAATAACAAGCTCCATCTGCCTACGCCAAATTGACCTTAAATCTCTAATCGCCTACTCCTCGGTAAGCCATATAGGCCTAGTCATTGCCGCAACAATAATCCAAACCCATTGATCTTTTTCAGGAGCGATAATCTTGATAATTTCACATGGACTCACCTCTTCCATACTATTTTGCCTAGCTAATACAAATTATGAACGCATACACAGCCGCACCCTCCTCTTAACACGAGGCCTACAACCCCTCCTACCTCTCATAGGAATCTGATGACTTCTAGCTAACCTAACTAACATGGCTCTTCCTCCTACCACTAATCTAATAGCTGAACTAACTATCATAATTGCTCTCTTCAATTGATCTGCATTCACTATCATCCTAACCGGAATCGCAACTCTACTGACTGCAGCCTACACCCTCTACATACTCCTTATAACCCAACGAGGACCAACCCCAACTTACATCACAACTACCCAAAATTCGAATACGCGAGAACATCTCCTTATAACACTCCACATTCTACCCTCCCTTCTCCTCATCCTAAAACCAGAACTAATCTCAGGAATCCCCATATGCAAGCATAGTTTTAAGCCAAACATTAGACTGTGATCCTAAAAATAGAAGTTAAACTCTTCTTGCCTGCCGAGGGGAGGTTTAACCAACAAGAACTGCTAACTCTTGCATCTGAGCCTAAGACCTCAGCCCCCTTACTTTTAAAGGATAATAGCAATCCACTGGTCTTAGGAGCCATTCATCTTGGTGCAAGTCCAAGTAAAAGTAATGGACTTTCCATTAATTCTCAACACCTCCATATTCCTAACCTTGGCCATTCTTTCTACTCCTATTCTTCTTCCCCTTCTATCCAAGAACTATCAAAACTCCCCAACCACCATTATATATACTGTCAAAACTTCCTTCATGACCAGTTTAATTCCCATAATCCTCTCTATCTA
>NW_026990900.1:0-34827 GCF_036250125.1 Pseudopipra pipra
GTCTGGGCGGTTTGAGGAGTTTTTTTTCGGAGGTTTGAGGAGGTTTTTTCAGAGGTCTGGGAGGTTTGAGGAGGTTTTTTTGAGGTCTGGGAGGTTTGAGGAGGTTTTTTCGGAGGTTCGAGGAGGTTTTTTTGAGGTCTGGGAGGTTTGAGGAGTTTTTTTCGGAGGTTTGAGGAGGTTTTTTCGGATGTCTGGGCGGTTTGAGGAGTTTTTTTCGGAGGTTTGAGGAGGTTTTTTCAGAGGTCTGGGAGGTTTGAGGAGGTTTTTTTGGAGGTCTGGGAGGTTCGAGGAGGTTTTTTCGGAGGTTCGAGAAGGTTTTTCCTGCGGTCTGGGGGGGTTTGGGGCCCGGGCTGCTGCTCCCAGCCCAGGTAACCATGGCAATGAGGGGCCGGAGCATCCCGCGCTGCATCTCCTCGTTAGCGGGGCCGCCGCGCTCCCGCCGTGCAAACGAGATTTATCTTGATTAGCCCGAGCCTCTCACCTGCCACATCCGCTGCCGCCGCACGCAGCGCGTTTGGGCTCCGCTTTTATCCCTGGATACAACTCCAGCGGGAAAAAAATTCCCTCCCGTCCCCTCCCCTGCACCCCGAGGTGCCCCCCCTCCACCCCCCAGATCTCCTGGGAAGGAGCATTAATGAGCGGACGCTCTTAATTAAGGATTTAAATTATTTTCTTTTTTTTTTTTCCGCTCGAAACGAAGGCGATTCGGGAGCAAAACTGGCCGACAGTGGGAATATTCGGGATTATCAGGGGAACAGCGGGTTTGGGCGAAACGCCCGCGGTTTTGGGGGAGGAATAAAGCAGAAAAGGCAATTTCTGGGAAGGTTTCGCTCCCGCGGAGACCCCGGACTGTCGCGACATCCAGCCCCGCCCCGCCCCGCCCGTTCCCGCCGGGACTTTGGAGTGGGAAGTTGGTTTTTTTGGGGCCGCCTCGTCCCTCTGTCACCTGCTCTGGGGTGGAGCTCCTCTGGGGGCGGAGCGAGGAGGGACAGGACCCGCCCTTCGCTTTAATTATCCCCCCTAATTGGGCTCGGGGGTGTCGGGGGGGGGGGGTTGTGCAGAGCCGGGGGTCGGGTTTGGGGTGGGGAGGGGAGAGAACCCCTGGCTGGGGTCGGGGGGGGGGGCAGAGATCCCCTGGCTGGGGATCGGGATTTAGGGGGTAGGGGAGTGAGAAGAGCACCCCTGGCTTGGGGTCGATGTTTTGGGGTAGGAGGGGTCAGAGCCCCCCTGGCCGGGGGTCGAGGTTTTGGGGTGGGAAGGGTACGAGCCTCCCTGGCTGGGGGTCGGGATTTGGGGTGAGGCAGAGACTCCCCGGTTGTGGGTCGGGATTTAGGGTGTAGGGGAGTGGGTAGAGCCCCCCTGGCTGGGGGTCGATGTTTTGGGGTAGGATGGGTTAGAGACCCCCTAGCTGGGGATTAGAGTTTGGGGGTGCGAGGGGGCAGTGCCCCCCTGGCTGGGGATCAGGGGTTTGGGGGTGTCTGGGGGGAGATCCTTTGTCTGGGGATCGGGATTTAGGGTGTAGGGGAGTGGGTAGAGCCCCCCTCGCCGGGGGTCGATGTTTGGGGTGGGAGGGGGCAGAGACCCCCCGGTTGTGGATCGGGATTTAGGGTGTAGGGGAGTGGGTAGAGCCTCCCTGGCTGGGGGTCGGGGTTTTGGGGTGGGATGGGTCAGAGACTCCCTGGCTGGGGGTCGGGGGGGGCCAGAGACCCCCTCACCGGGGACTGGGATTTTGGGGTGGGAGGAGTCAGAGCCCCCTTGGCTGGGGGTTGGGGTTTTGGGGTGGGAAGGGAAAGAGCCTCCCCGGCTGGGGGTCGAGGTTTAGGGTGTAGGAGAGTGGGGAGAGCCCCCCTGACTGGGGGTCGGGGTTTTGGGTGTGGGGGCAGAGCCCCCCTCACTGGGGAACGGGATTTTGGGATGGGAGGGGTCAGAGTCCCCCTGGCTGGGGGTCGAGATTTAGGGTGTAGGGGAGTGGGCAGAGCCCCCCTGGCTGGGAGTTTTGGGGTGGAAGGGGGCAGAACCCCCCTCGCTGGGGATCAGGTTGGGGGGGTGGGAGGGGGCAGAGACTCCCCAGTTGTGGGTCGGGATTTGGGGTGTAGGGGAGTGGGCCGAGCCCCCCTCGCTGGGGGTCGATGTTTTGGGGTGGGAGGGGGCAGAACCCCCCTCGCTGGGGATCAGGGTTGGGGGGGTGGGAGGGGGCAGAGACCCCTCGGTTGTGGGTCGGGATTTGGGGTGTAGGGGAGTGGGTAGAGACCCCCCCGGCTGGGGGTCGGGGTTTTGGAGTAGGATCTATCAGAGCCCCCTTGGCTGGAGGGCAATATTTTGGGGTGGGAGGGGTCAGAGCCCCCCTGGCTGGGGATCGGGATTTAGGGTGTAGGGGAGTGGGCAGAGCCCCCCTGGTTGGGGGGCGGGGTTTTGGGGTAGGATGGATCAGAGCCCCCTTGGCTGGGGGGCAATATTTTGGGGTGGGAGGGGTCAGAGCTCCCCTTGGCTGGGGATCGGGATTTAGGGTGTAGGGGAGTGGGCAGAGCCCCCCTCGCTGGGGGTCGATGTTTTGGGCTGGGAGGGGGCAGAACCCCCCTCACTGGGGATCAGGGTCTGGGGGGTGGCAGGGGGCAGAGCCCCCCGGTTGTGGGTCGGGGTTTGGGGTGGGAAGGGTCAGGACTGTGCTGCTCAAAGTATTGTAGAGCTGAGAGGGGACACGGGGGGTGTGTCACACCTGTGAACACACCTGGGAACACATGGGAGTGTTTGTACAGGTGTGACACCTTCCCAGGTGTGTTTGTACAGGTGTGACACCTTCACAGGTGTGTTTGTACAGGTGTGACACCTTCTCAGGTGTGTTTGTACAGGTGTGACACCTTCACAGGTGTGTTTGTACAGGTGTGACACCTTCACAGGTGTGTTTGTGCAGGTGTGACACCTTCACACAGGTGTGTTTGTACAGGTGTGACACCTTCACACAGGTGTGTTTGTACCTGTGTGACACCTTCACAGGTGTGTTTGTACAGGTGTGACACCTTCACACAGGTGTGTTTGTACAGGTGTGACACCTTCACAGGTGTGTTTGTACAGGTGTGACACCCTCACACAGGTGTGTTTGTACAGGTGTGACACCTTCACACAGGTGTGTTTGTACCTGTGTGACACCTTCACAGGTGTGTTTGTACAGGTGTGACACCTTCCCAGGTGTGTTTGTACAGGTGTGACACCTTCACACAGGTGTGTTTGTACAGGTGTGACACCTTCCCAGGTGTGTTTGTACAGGTGTGACACCTTCACACAGGTGTGTTTGTACAGGTGTGACACCTTCACAGGTGTGTTTGTACAGGTGTGACACCCTCACACAGGTGTGTTTGTACAGGTGTGACACCTTCACACAGGTGTGTTTGTACAGGTGTGACACCTTCCCAGGTG
Source organism: Pseudopipra pipra (assembly GCF_036250125.1). Taxonomy (NCBI): domain Eukaryota; kingdom Metazoa; phylum Chordata; class Aves; order Passeriformes; family Pipridae; genus Pseudopipra; species Pseudopipra pipra. The sequence goes on from NW_026990900.1 coordinate 3,415, forward strand.
TGTTTGTACAGGTGTGACACCTTCACACAGGTGTGTTTGTACAGGTGTGACACCTTCACAGGTGTGTTTGTACAGGTGTGACACCTTCACACAGGTGTGTTTGTACAGGTGTGACACCTTCCCAGGTGTGTTTGTACAGGTGTGACACCTTCACAGGTGTGTTTGTGCAGGTGTGACACCTTCACACAGGTGTGTTTGTACAGGTGTGACACCCTCACACAGGTGTGTTTGTACCTGTGTGACACCTTCACAGGTGTGTTTGTACAGGTGTGACACCTTCACAGGTGTGTTTGTACAGGTGTGACACCTTCACACAGGTGTGTTTGTACAGGTGTGACACCTTCCCAGGTGTGTTTGTACAGGTGTGACACCTTCACAGGTGTGTTTGTACAGGTGTGACACCTTCACACAGGTGTGTTTGTACAGGTGTGACACCCTCACAGGTGTGTTTGTACAGGTGTGACACCTTCACAGGTGTGTTTGTACAGGTGTGACACCTTCTCAGGTGTGTTTGTACAGGTGTGACACCTTCACAGGTGTGTTTGTACAGGTGTGACACCTTCACAGGTGTGTTTGTGCAGGTGTGACACCTTCACACAGGTGTGTTTGTACAGGTGTGACACCTTCACACAGGTGTGTTTGTACCTGTGTGACACCTTCACAGGTGTGTTTGTACAGGTGTGACACCTTCACACAGGTGTGTTTGTACAGGTGTGACACCTTCACAGGTGTGTTTGTACAGGTGTGACACCCTCACACAGGTGTGTTTGTACAGGTGTGACACCTTCACACAGGTGTGTTTGTACCTGTGTGACACCTTCACAGGTGTGTTTGTACAGGTGTGACACCTTCCCAGGTGTGTTTGTACAGGTGTGACACCTTCACACAGGTGTGTTTGTACAGGTGTGACACCTTCACACAGGTGTGTTTGTACAGGTGTGACACCTTCCCAGGTGTGTTTGTACAGGTGTGACACCTTCACACAGGTGTGTTTGTACAGGTGTGACACCTTCCCAGGTGTGTTTGTACAGGTGTGACACCTTCACACAGGTGTGTTTGTACAGGTGTGACACCTTCACAGGTGTGTTTGTACAGGTGTGACACCTTCACAGGTGTGTTTGTACAGGTGTGACACCTTCCCAGGTGTGTTTGTACAGGTGTGACACCTTCACAGGTGTGTTTGTGCAGGTGTGACACCTTCACACAGGTGTGTTTGTACAGGTGTGACACCTTCACACAGGTGTGTTTGTACCTGTGTGACACCTTCACAGGTGTGTTTGTACAGGTGTGACACCTTCACAGGTGTGTTTGTACAGGTGTGACACCTTCACAGGTGTGTTTGTACAGGTGTGACACCTTCACAGGTGTGTTTGTACAGGTGTGACACCTTCACACAGGTGTGTTTGTACCTGTGTGACACCTTCACAGGTGTGTTTGTACAGGTGTGACACCTTCACACAGGTGTGTTTGTACAGGTGTGACACCTTCCCAGGTGTGTTTGTACAGGTGTGACACCTTCACAGGTGTGTTTGTACAGGTGTGACACCTTCACACAGGTGTGTTTGTACAGGTGTGACACCTTCACACAGGTGTGTTTGTACAGGTGTGACACCTTCCCAGGTGTGTTTGTACAGGTGTGACACCTTCCCAGGTGTGTTTGTACAGGTGTGACACCTTCACACAGGTGTGTTTGTACAGGTGTGACACCTTCACAGGTGTGTTTGTACAGGTGTGACACCTTCACACAGGTGTGTTTGTACAGGTGTGACACCTTCCCAGGTGTGTTTGTACAGGTGTGACACCTTCACACAGGTGTGTTTGTACAGGTGTGACACCTTCCCAGGTGTGTTTGTACAGGTGTGACACCTTCACACAGGTGTGTTTGTACAGGTGTGACACCTTCACAGGTGTGTTTGTACAGGTGTGACACCTTCACACAGGTGTGTTTGTACCTGTGTGACACCCTCACACAGGTGTGTTTGTACAGGTGTGACACCTTCACAGGTGTGTTTGTACCTGTGTGACACCTTCACACAGGTGTGTTTGTACAGTGTGACACCTTCACACAGGTGTGTTTGTACAGGTGTGACACCTTCCCAGGTGTGTTTGTACAGGTGTGACACCTTCACACAGGTGTGTTTGTACAGGTGTGACACCTTCACACAGGTGTGTTTGTACAGGTGTGACACCTTCCCAGGTGTGTTTGTACAGGTGTGACACCTTCACACAGGTGTGTTTGTACAGGTGTGACACCTTCACAGGTGTGTTTGTACAGGTGTGACACCCTCACACAGGTGTGTTTGTACAGGTGTGACACCTTCACACAGGTGTGTTTGTACAGGTGTGACACCTTCACAGGTGTGTTTGTACAGGTGTGACACCTTCCCAGGTGTGTTTGTACAGGTGTGACACCTTCACACAGGTGTGTTTGTACAGGTGTGACACCTTCCCAGGTGTGTTTGTACAGGTGTGACACCTTCCCAGGTGTGTTTGTACAGGTGTGACACCTTCACACAGGTGTGTTTGTACAGGTGTGACACCTTCCCAGGTGTGTTTGTACAGGTGTGACACCTTCCCAGGTGTGTTTGTACAGGTGTGACACCTTCACACAGGTGTGTTTGTACCTGTGTGACACCCTCACACAGGTGTGTTTGTACAGGTGTGACACCTTCACACAGGTGTGTTTGTACAGGTGTGACACCTTCACAGGTGTGTTTGTACAGGTGTGACACCTTCCCAGGTGTGTTTATATGGATAAATAAATTAAATATATGGAATTTATCTGACTAGAATTTAAGAATAACCAGATAGAACCACTGCAGGTGTTAATAATGAAATTATCAGGGATTAATAAGAGGAAGAGAAATGGGAATAATAGTTATAAGATATAGTTATAAATATATTTATAAGTTGTAAGAGTAGCGATAACAGCTAATAATAATAATAATAATAATAATAATAATAATAATAACTATAATAGTCGCAATAATCACAATAGGATGAATATTATCAATAATCATTATCAATAATATTAATAGCTAATAATAATACCAGTATTAGCGGCCATAATCTCAATAGGTTGAATATTATCGATTATCATAATCAATAATATTAATAGCTAATAATATTATGGATATTAACTGCTATAATCACAATAGGCTGAATATTATCAATAATCACTATCAATAATATTAATAGCTAATAATAATACCGATATTAGCGGCTATGGGTGCAATAGGATGAATGTTATCAATAATCATAATCAATAATATTAATAGCTAATAATATTATGGATATTTAATAATAATACCGATATTAACTGCTATAAGCACAATAGTTAGAATATTATCAATAATCATAATCAATAATATTAATAGCTAATAATAATACCAGTATTAGCGGCTATGGGCTCAATAGGATGGATATTATCAATAATGGTGGTCAATAATAATAATAAATAACGTCGGCGATAAAAATAATAATATAATGGAGTTAATATGAAAGTGAAAAGGAAGGAAAAGGACGAGATGTGGACGAAGCTGAAATAAAAAGGAATCAAAAATAACGTTGTTGGAATAAAGGAGAAATAATAAAATAATGGAAAAGGTGCACAATAAATATGTAAGTAGGAAAATGTGGAAAATAAATAATAAAAGATGCAATAATAACACAATATAATAAAACAATATAACAAATAATGAGTTAATAAATCAGTATATAATCATTAAATACCGTTTGTGTATGTTCTGTTTAATATAAAAATAGAATATAAGAGAATATAAATTAATGTTGTTATATCAGTATTGATTCTGGTTTTATATTATTTATATTAGGTATGAATATAATGCATGAATATAAATATATAAAATGATATATTAGGTATGAATGCAATATATAAATATAAATGTATAAAACAATATATTAGATGTGAATGTAATATATAAATATAAATATATAAAATAATATAAAATAATATAAAATAATAAAATAATAAAATAATAAAATAATAAATATAATAAAATAATAAATATAATAAAATAATAAGTATGATAAAATAATAAATATAATAAATAATAAATATAATAAAATAATAAATATAATAAAATAATAAAATAATAAAATAATAAAATAATAAGTATGATAAAATAATAAATATAATAAAATAATAAATATAATAAAATAAATATAATAAATATAATAAATATAATAAATATAATAAAATTAATAAAATTAATAAAATTAATAATATAGTAAATATTATAAAATAATAAAAATAATAAAAATAATAAATATAACAAATATAATAAATATGATAAAATAATAAATATGATAAAATAATAAATATAATAAAATAATATATATAATAAAAATAATAAAAATAATAAATAATATAGATATTATCTAAATAAAATAATATCTAAATAAAATCCCATCCAACTGAAATAGCCCGCAATAACCCACTCCACGGCTCTAAAACAATCCCAAATAAAGGCAAACGATTAAAGTGGAGCGCGGGGACGGGATTTTCTGGCCCGGCCCCCGTTCCCCGCTGGGCGCGGCCCGGCCCGGGTGACGTTTCGGGGCTCGGAGGGGCCGGGGGGTATTTAAGGGGCTCCCTCCTTCCCGCCCGTTCCCGGGCCCGGCCGGGCTCCCGCGCACTCATTAAGCGCCGCTAATTGCGGCTCCTTCCGCCCTCCCGGGGGTTTTAATGAATCTCCGGGCGAATATTTTGAATATTTTGAATATTTTGAATATTTCGAATATTTCGAATATTTTGAATATTTTGAATATTTTGAATATTTCGAATATTTCGAATATTTCGAATATTTTGAATATTTCGAAGCGGCTCCGACCCCCCCGCGCTCCCCTCCCGCCCGACCCAAATCCCGCTGCTTCCCCCCCAAATATTCCCGGGAAAGCGGCTCTGGGGGCGCTCCAGAGCGGGAGGATCCCAAAATATCCCGGCGGGGAGCTCGGGGGACGCTCCGGGAACTCGGGAACTCCGGGAGCTCCCGCGGCTTTCCCGGGCTTTCCCAAACTCGGGAAGTTTTCCCGGGTTTTGTTGGGAACCCCCCCGGGTTCCAAAAAGAGTTCCCGCCTCTCCTCGGAGTGGTTTTGGTGAGTTTCGGGTTGGATTTTGTGCCTCGGTGACGAGCAAGGAGGTTTCTAATTTGTGTTTTCCCCTCTCTCTCTCTCCGTATCTTTTTATTGTACTTTTAAAAATCGCGCGTGGGTATATATGGAAAACACAGAAATATTAATATAGAATATTAATACATATATTAGATAATTAATTCTATATATAATTAATATATAAATTAATATATAAAATATAGTGCAATATATATTATATATCACGTGAATATATGTCAATAATATAAACATAGAATAAAAAGATGGGAGACGAAAGAGATCTAAGATTTAAGATATAAGATGTCCTAGCTAATATAATATATAATAAATATAATATATATAATATATAATATATAATAGATAATAGATAATAGATAATAGATAATAGATAATAAAATATAGAAGGTTAATACAATGCGTAATAAACCAAAGAATAAATATAATATAAACTGGAGAAATTAATACATTGGATAGAAGGTAAGAAAATAACAAAATATAATAAAAATACATCCCGACATCCCCGAGGGGCGGCTGCGCCGAAAACTACTTCCCAAAATTCCCCGAGAATTCAAATTCTGCCGGAAATTTAACTTTATTCCCCGAAAAAAAACCCCAAACAATAGGAGTGTAATAAAACCGAGCAGAAACTTCGCTAAGGTTTAAACTTCTCCTCCTTCCCTGCTTTAATTTGGGAGTTTTCCCCCCCAAAACGATCTTTTAGGGCCTCGCGGAGCCCCCAAACCCCCGGCCCCGATGGCGCTTTTCACCTACCGAACATTCACCAGTTTTCAGCTCAAACTCTTCCCAAACCTTTGGAATTCGCCCCCAAATTCCAAATTCCGGCGCCTTCGCTCCGCTCCCGCTCCTCCAAAACCGAGGAAAAAGGTTCCCCCAAAATCGCTTTTTTTTATATATATATATATAATTTTTTTAGCCGCATTTCGGGTTTCTTCGCGTGTTTTCCCTTTCTCCTCGTTCCTTTTGTTGTTGTTGTTGTTGTTTGGGTTTTTTTTTTAAGCCGGGATTTTCTTCGGGGGGGGCGGAAACCCCCCCTCGCCTCCCGCTCCTCGCGCGCTCTAAAAAAAAACCAAAAACACGGATAACCCCCCCAAAAAAATCATTAAAACCAACCCCCCCCCGGCACCGCCCCGCGCCCCCGACCCCGAAAACTCCCCCCTCCCCGCCCTTCCCCATCCTCATCCCGGGGGGGGAGAGAAACCCCCAAATCCACGGGGAATTCGCCGAAAAACGGGATTTTTCAGCCGCGAAAAAAAAAAAAAAAAAGGCGGAAAATAAATAAACAAATAATAATAATAATAATAAATAAAAAAAAAAACAGCAAGTTTTCCGCTTCCCGTTTTTTTTCCAGCTCCTTCAGGTGTGGGCCGGGGGTGGGGGGTGTTATTTTTATTTTTCCTGCCTGGTTTCCAGCTCCGGGAGGCGAAAGGAGCCATAAATCCCGGGGCGGGCTCCATTTGTATGCAGCGCTCGGAGCCGCTCCCGCCGCAGCCCATTAGCGGGGCCCGGGAGCTTCCGGTGGGCATCGAACTTCCCTTCGATCCTGCGGGAAAAGGGCAGGGAATGAACAGCAACGGGATCCATCGGCTCCTTTGGCAGCCGGGAGCAGCCCGGCAAAGAGGGGGGGCGTGGGGGGAGCATTTTAATTTTCCTTTTTTTTTTTTTTTTAATTTATTTATTTATTTATTTATTTTTTAATATTTTTAATGTTTTTTTATTTTTTTATTTTATTTATTTGGATTTTTTTTATTTTTTTTTTAGATTATTTTTCCTTACCCACGTGCTCCAAAAATGGGAAGGACGAGGAGGGGTTTTGGGGAGGGGTTTTGTGGGGGGGTTAAAGGAAAAGTGACCCGAGTGTGGAAGGGGGGTATTGGGGGGGTTGGGGGGAGCCCCTGGAGTGTGTCCTGTCCCTGTGGGTGTGTCCTGTTCCCATGGATCTACCTTGTCCCTATGGATGTGTCCTGTTCCCATGGATCTGCCCTGTCCCTGTGGATGTGTCCTGTTCCCATGGATCTGCCCTGTCCCTATGGATGTGTCCCATCCCTCTGGATCTACCTTGTCCCTATGGATGTGTCCTGTCCCTGTGGATGTGTCCTGTTCCCATGGATGTGCCCTGTCCCTGTGGATGTGTCCTGTTCCCATGGATCTGCCCTGTCCCTATGGATGTGTCCTGTCCCTATGGATGTGTCCTGTTCCCATGGATGTGCCCTGTCCCTGTGGATCCACCCTGTCCCTATGGATGTGTCCTGTCCCTATGGATGTGTCCTGTCCCTGTGGATCCACCCTGTCCCTATGGATGTGTCCTGTCCCTGTGGGTGTGTCCTGTTCCATGGATCTGCCCTGTCCCTGTGGATGTGTCCTGTCCCTATGGATGTGTCCTGTTCCCATGGATGTGTCCTGTCCCTATGGATGTGTCCTGTTCCCATGGATGTGTCCTGTCCCTATGGATGTGTCCTGTTCCCATGGATGTGTCCTGTCCCTATGGATGTGTCCTGTTCCCATGGATGTGCCCTGTCCCTATGGATGTGTCCTGTTCCCATGATGTGTCCTGTCCCTATGGATGTGTCCTGTCCCTGTGGATCTGCCCTGTCCCTATGGATGTGTCCTGTCCCTGTGGATGTGTCCTGTCCCTATGGATGTGTCCTGTCCCTATGGATGTGCCCTGTCCCTCTGAATCCGCCCTGTCCCTATGGATGTGTCCTGTTCCCATGGATCTGCCCTGTCCCTGTGGGTGTGTCCCGTCCCTCTGGATGTGTCCTGTCCCTGTGGATGTGTCCTGTCCCTGTGGATGTGTCCTGTCCCTATGGATCTGCCCTGTCCCTATGGATGTGTCCTGTCCCTGTGGATGTGTCCTGTTCCCATGGATGTGTCCTGTCCCTCTGGATCCACCCTGTCCCTATGGATCCACCCTGTCCCTATGGATCCACCCTGTCCCTATGGATCTGCCCTGTCCCTGTGGATGTGTCCTGTCCCTGTGGGTGTGTCCTGTTCCCATGGATGTGTCCTGTTCCCATGGATGTGTCCTGTCTCTGTGGATGTGTCCTGTTCCCATGGATGTGTGTCCATCCCCTCTGGCTGTATCCATCCCCTCTGGCTGTGTGTCCATCCCCTCCGGCTGTATCCATCCCCTCTGGCTGTATCCATCCCCTCCGGCTGTATCCATCCCCTCTGGCTGTGTGTCCATCCCCTCTGGCTGTATCCATCCCCTCTGGCTGTGTGTCCATCCCCTCTGGCTGTGTGTCCATCCCCTCTGGCTGTATCCATCCCCTCTGGCTGTATCCATCCCCTCTGGCTGTATCCATCCCCTCTGGCTGTATCCATCCCCTCTGGCAGTGTATCCATCCCCTCTGGCTGTATCCATCCCCTCCGGCTGTATCCATCCCCTCTGGCTGTATCCATCCCCTCCGGCTGTATCCATCCCCTCCGGCTGTATCCATCCCCTCTGGCAGTGTCCAGCCCATATGGATGCAGAGCACACTCTCCACTCTCTCTTAATAGGCTTTTTATATATATATTTTTCCCTCGCTCCCATTTTCTCTCTCCCATTAGCGGATCGATGGCCCCTCTCCCTCCCCGATCCATTACAGCGGCTATTTCCTTTCACTAATCAATGCTTTTTCTCCTCCATCTCCCCTTCCAGCCTTTTCCTTCCTCCCCCCTCCGCAGCCTCCTCATCTTCGCGCTCCCTCCCTTCATTGACCCCCCCCTTTGCTACCCCAGCACCCCCAAAAAACCCCCAACCCCTCGATGGGGAGGAAGGACCTTCATTCCACCCTAGGAAAGCACCAGCACCCCTCTCCCTCCTCATCCTCACTCCCCCCCCTCTGGCAGCGCAGATTTTTTTCGATTTTATTTTTTTTTTTGCTGTAATTTCCGTCAATATATTTTATTTTTTTTTTTTGCCGTTTCTCCCCCCTCCTTCTCCTCTCCCTCCTTCGCCCGTGAAAGCGTTAAAGGCAGGAGCGCGGCACCCGCATCCAGCAGCAGCTTTTGTAGGGCTGATTTATGACTTCAATCTTGGTTCACCCAGAGTTCACGGGGATTTGCTGTTCCTGAGGGCTAAAAGATGGTCTCACTTGACAAGTGTGACTATTGGAAATGCCTCTCCCCGCTCCCTCGCGCTCTCAAGCGCTGCCTTTCCAGAGAGTAAAAGGTTTTCTAATTGAGAATGAGACTCGGGGGCTGCCCCCCCTTCCCTCCTTCCCCTTCCCCTCTCTTTCCCCGCTTCGTTTTCAAGCCCCAGGTATCGACCGGGGGTGAAAAGCCCCCCAAAAATCCAGCGGGGAGACGCTCCAGGGACCCCGCGGCCCCTCCCCGGCTCGAATTCCCGAGGGAAACACAAGCACCCGCCGCCCCCCGAATTCCTTTCCAGCCACCGCGGGTTTTAAACAAGTAAAATAGTTTATGGAAGGCACCGAGGTCTTAAACTCCCGCAGAAGCCTCGCCCATAAATTACCCCGACGTGACTCGCTTCCCGATGCTCCCGGCCCCGCGGCTCGCCCTTCCTCCCCCCTGCCGGCCCCCTCCTCATCCTCCTCCCGCACCCCGAAGCTCGCGGGTCGGGTCGCGCCGACCCCCGGCCGCGGAACGACCCCGGGGGGAGCGTTAATGACACGCAAATGTGAAGCGGCGCTTTAATCGCTTTCTGGGCTCGCGCGCGTGTGTGTGATGAACACGCGCGTGTGCGTGCACGCGCCTAATTAGCGCTCTGAGCTAATTAATGAGCGCCGGGTGCGGCCCCCCCCTCCCCCTTCCCGCCCGGATCCGCAGCTTTGGATCTTCCCCCGAAACCTCCCCGGGGGGGTTCGTGTCTCTGTATCGGAGCTGTGGGGATGGGGGTGACCCCCGGGGCTCGGGGGGGGGGTCGTGTGGGGGCCAAAAGACCCCTCAAATGGGTGTTGTGGCCCCGGTTTGTGCTGTTGGACGGGCTTGGTGTGGTGTCAGGGATGTCGTGGCTGTGGGGACAGGGATGTGGCTGTGGTGTCAGGGATGTCGTGGCTGTGGGGACAGGGGTGTCGTGGCTGTGGTGTCAGGGATGTCGTGGCTGTGGGGACGGGGATGTCGGAGCTGTGGGGACAGGGATGTCGTGGCTGTGATGTCGTGGCTGTGGTGTCAGGGATGTTGTGGCTGTGGTGTCAGGGATGTTGTGGCTGTGGTGTCAGAAATGTCGTGGCTGTGGTGACACCATCAGGTCACGGCGTGGACAGAGCTCTGGAGGGGTGAGAAGTGGGGATGCGGCGGTAGGGACGTGGTGTGGGGCTGTACGACCCCATTTCCATGTGTCTGTGCGGCTGTATGTCCCCATTTCCGTGACTTTTTGGGGCTGTACATCCTCATTTCCACGTGTCTGTGGGGTTGTACATTCCTGTTTCCATATGTCTGCAATTCCATACATCCTTGTTTCCATGTCTCTGGAGTTCTGTACGGCCCCATTCCCACGCATCTGTGGGGCTGCACATCCCCATTTCCATGAACCTGCGGGGTGTGTCCCCAAATCCATGTGTCTGTGGGGTTGTGTTCCCATTTCCACGTGCCTGCGGATCTGTACATCCCCTTTTTCCATGTCTCTGCAGTTCCATACGTCCCCCTTCCCATGTCTCTGCATTCCATAAGTCCCCTTTTCCATGTCTCTGCAGTTCCCAAGTCCCCGTTTCCATCCATGGATCCCTTTTCCTTAGGGATCCCGGCCGTGCCGTGGGATGTGTGGTGGCTCAAGGTCACCTTCCCTCCTCCAATTCCAGCGTTCATCCCGAAATCTGGCGGGGGGGGAACGCATCCCGCTGGATAACCCGGGATGACCCGCATTCCAACCCCCCTCCCGCCGCTCCGCGTTTCCCAGGGCTCCTCTCCCGGCGTTCGGGAGCCCCCGGGATGTGTCACCGCATTCCCAAGGACGCCGGGACCGGGAGAGAATCCACGGCCGAGCGGCCTCTGGGGATCCTTCACAACCCCCCCCAGCGCCCGCCCCCCGCCTTTCCCAAAACCTGGAATTCCTGCTTCCACTCCAGAGCCTTAGGCGGCTTTTTTGACCTCAATTAATTCCCTTAAAACGCCGATTCTGGCGGAAATGAGCTCCGATCCAGCTCCCAGACACTGGAATACTCGGAGCGATTCCTCCGGGATGGGACAGACGTTGTGTTTTCCCCTCACTTGGTTCCCTCCGTGCGGGGGGACGGACAGAGCGACGTGGGGATGCGGCGGGAAAGAAGGACAAGGGGAAGGAAAGACGGGAGGAGAGAGGAACAACAGCCCCGCTCGGGGCTTGGGACCCCCCAGGGTCCCCCCCCGGATCCCCCCCGGCTCTGACCGAGCCGCGATCCCCGTGCCCGGGCTGGGAGGGGTCGCCAAGGTTTGGGAAGGCCGCGGGAATCGGGTGGGGAAAACTTCTGCCGACCTATTATGTCATAAAAAACCCCTCCAGCCGAGGGTATCCCTGCGTTTATCCCTCTGCTCCGGCCCCCTCTGGCTCCCTGGGGAGACAATTAGGGAGAGAGGTGGCCGGGAGGGTGTCGGAGCCGCTCCCCCACTCGGCTCCATCGTTTTTGGGGTGGTTTTGGGGTCACCACCCCCGGCAGCCCCTCCCTGGCCGCGGGAAGGAGAAGCTGGAGAGGTGAAGGCGGCGAAACCTGCGGGAATTTCGGTGTTTTTTATAAAAAAAAAATCTCCGCGGGCTCACCCCGGGGGTTTTTGTTCTGGTTTAAAGGAGGGGAGAGGGGGGTCCCCCCCAAAAACCAGCCGTGCACCGGCACCTCCCCTTCTTCCTCCGCGGGGTTTATTGTTTCCTGAGCGAACAGAGGTGGAAATCCACGGCGGCTCCCGGGCGGCTTCTCCCCGCAATTCTCGCGGCCATTTACACGTCCTCGTCGCGCTTATTTATTTTTATTAAAATACTTAAAAAAAAAAAATAACCAAACAAACCACAGACACACAAAAAACCCCCCGAAAAACAACAAAAAAACAACAAAAAACCCCAACCCAAACCAGCGGGAAAAATAAAAATACACCCCGAGCAGCAGGGCGAGGGAGGAGAGAGGAACCCTCGGCCACCGTGTGTTTTCTTTTCGTGCGGGAGGCCGTGGGGCGAACACTGCTCTCTTGTTCCCGGCTCGCTTTGCCATCTTGCGGCGCGGGGAAGGAGGGGCCTCACCCCGCGCTCACCCCCATCCATCACCGGGACAGCCCCCGCTTGCCGAGGCCTCTCGCCCTTTTCATCCCCCGCTCCGGGAGCAGCCGCCCCGCGCGGCCCCGCGCCGGCCCCGCACAACGGTGTCGCCGCCGCCGGGGTGTCCCCTCCCCTCCCCTGCCCTCCCCTCCCCGGCGTCCCCTCCCCGGCACCTCGGCACGATGTCGATCCAACCCCCCTCCCTCCCTCCCCGGATATTTTTTATACCCCCGTCCAAAATGGGTACAAGTATTGCTATTATTATGATGATACGAGTACGTTATTAATAATATATAAATATATAAGATATAGAAATACATAAGATATAAATATATAAAAATATAAAATATAAATATATAATATATATAATATATAATTATATAATATACATGATATACAAATATATAACATATAAATATATAATATATAAATATATAAAATATAAATATATTATATATATAAAACATATATTATATAACTTTATTATATACATAAATATATAATATACATAAATATATAATATATAAAAATATATAATATATAAATATATAATATATACAAATATATTATATATAATATATATATAATATAAATATATTATATATAAATATATAATATATAAAATATATTATATATAACTATATTATATACATAAATATATAATGTATATAAATATATAATATGTATAAATATATAAATACATCAGCATAAATATAACGATATAAATACAATATAAACACAATAATATAAATATCGCACTATAAATATCACAATATAAGTGCCATAACGCAAACGTAACAATATAAACGTCGCAATACCACCGAAATAATATTAATGTAATATTATTATATTCTCCTCTTTCCCGAGCCGCGACCCTCCCCAGGCCTGGAGCCCGAACCGAAACCAACCAGGGGGGCAAAAACGAGGAGGGAAAAAAAAATCCCCGCTCCCCCTCCCGCGGCCCTTTTTCCTCTCCTTTCCTTTTTTATTTTTAATTTCGGCTGAGGAGCTGCGACCTCCCCGCGGGAATTCGGGAGCTGCGACCTCCCCGCGGGAATTCGGGAGCTGCGACCTCCCCGCGGGAATTCGGGAGCTGCGACCTCCCCGCGGGAATTCGGGAGCCGCGGCCGTGCGGTCCCGCCCCGGCGGGGGGGTTTGGCCCCAAAAGCGGGAGGATTCGCGGCGCGTTTGGCTTTTTAAACCCCCCTCGGCTGGGTGCGGGAGGGAACATCCCCAGGAAATCCCGGCGGCCGCTGGAAAATGGCTGCGGGAAGCGAATTCCAGCTCCAGCCCGGGAATTCGATCCCGGCTCGGGCGCACCCGGAGCGGCGGGAAGGGCAGAGGGAGCCGCGCTCGGGGCTCGGAGCCGAGGGACGGACACGACCCCTCTCTAAAGAGCCCCCCGATGTTTGGGGGGTCTGCAGGGCACCCCCGATGTTTGGGGGGTCTGCAGGGCACCCCCGATGTTTGGAGGGGTCTGCAGGGCACCCCCGATGTTTGGGGGGTCTGAAGGGCACCCCCGATGTTCGGAGGGGTCTGCAGGGCACCCCCGATGTTTGGGGGGGTCTACAGGGCACCCCCGATGTTTGGAGGGGTCTGAAGGGCACCCCCGATGTCTGGGGGATCTGCAGGGCACCCCCGATGTTTGGGGGGGTCTGCAGGGCACCCCCGATGTTTGGAGGGGTCTGAAGGGCACCCCCGATGTCTGGGGGATCTGCAGGGCACCCCCGATGTTTGGGGGGTTCTGCAGGGCACCCCCGATGTTTGGGGGGTCTGCAGGGCACCCCCGATGTTTGGGGGGTCTGAAGGGCACCCCCGATGTTTGGGGGGGTCTGCAGGGCACCCCCGATGTCTGGGGGATCTGCAGGGCACCCCCGATGTTTGGGGGGTCTACAGGGCACCCCCGATGTTTGGGGGGGTCTGCAGGGCACCCCCTCGCCCCCAGCCCCTGGCACGGCCCGGCCTTTGCCCCCCCCGGGGAGATTTTGCACCCTCGTGCTCGGGTGGGCGAATCCTGAGGCCGCGGGAAGGGGCGGAAAGATGGGAAGGGGCAGAGAGATGGGAAGGGGCAGAGCCACGGGAAGGGGCAGAAAGATGGGAAGGGACAGAAAGACGGGAAGGGGCAGAAGGATGGGAAGGGGCAGGAGGATGGGAAGGGGCAGAGAGATGGGAAGGGGCAGAAAGATGGGAAGGGGCAGGAGGACGGGAAGGGGCAGAGCCACGGGAAGGGGCAGAAGGATGGGAAGGGGCAGAAGGATGGGAAGGGGCAGAAGGATGGGAAGGGGCAGGAGGATGGGAAGGGGCAGAAAAATGGGAAGGGGTAGAAGGACGGGAAGGGGTAGAAGGATGGGAAGGGGCAGAAAGATGGGAAGGGGCAGGAGGATGGGAAGGGGCAGAAGGATGGGAAGGGGCAGGAGGATGGGAAGGGGCAGAAAAATGGGAAGGGGTAGAAGGACGGGAAGGGGTAGAAGGATGGGAAGGGGCAGAGCCACGGGAAGGGGCCCACGTGTGCCCGGGGACACGGGCAGGGCAGAGGCCGCGTCTCCGCGTGGGTTTAGCAGGGCCAGGGGGGTGCAGGCCCCAAAACAGCCCCCCCCTCACCTCCCTTTGCCCCCCAAGGGCACCCAAAGGTGTGGGGGCACCCCAGTTCCCCCCCTCCAGCGCGTGACTGGAGCTGCTGGGGGGGTGTCCAGAGCACATCCCCGCTCCAGCCCCCGGGGTGTTGTCCAAAATCCAGGGAAACGGCCCAAAGCCACCCCCGGGAGGACGCGGATTGTCAGGGACGGGCACGGGGATGGGGGGGCGGCGTTCCCTCAATAATTCAACTGGAAGCTCCTCAGGGAGAGGGGCAGGACTCGGCCTTCCCCCGGCACCAGGGCTGGGAATTCGGGGCTCCCGCAGCTCCAGCGCCCTCCTTCCTCTCCACCATCGCACCAAACCCTTCCCCTGCCTTTTTCCCGCAGCGCCAGCGAGCGAACAATGGGGGGGGGGGGGGGGGGGGCGCAAACAAACTACGCCCCGATTTTTAAATTTTATTTTTCTTTAATTTCTCCCCCCTCCCGGTTTTTTTTTTTCCCGGCAATCCCGCATTAGCATGCGAGGCGTGGGGAGCGCGGCGTGACCTTTCCTTGCACCCGGAGCCGGGAGGAGCCGGAGCGCGGCGGCTGCGCCGGGGCTCGCCAGGCAGATTCTAATTCGGCGATTACTGTCACAGAGTCGTTTGTCACCCGCCCCGGGGAGACTCGGCGGACGTCAGACCCTCCGACGCTCCTTATTGCTGCCTTAATCTTTACAGATTGAATTAAGATTGGGGGCGACTTTATCAGCGGCTGGAGCCCGGGTGAAGGGTTACGCGCGGGTCCCATTTGTTCGGCGGCCGAGGGACGGAGGTTCCCACCCCGTCCGTCCCCTGAAGAAAATCGAAATAACCCCCTCCCCACCTCCAAAAAACCCCCCCCCAACCAAACCCCACGCCCCAGCAAACCCCCAAACTCCACCTATCACCCCGTGATCAAATCGCCTTTGAGATGCTCTTCAGAATAAAGCGAGATGGAAGGAGCCGCCTCCCCCCAGCCCGCGGAGCAGAGGCGATCGCCCTCCACCCCGATATTAATTCTCCGATTAAATTAAATAACGCGAAAGGTTGTGCTGCTTTCATTAAGCACCGTGGGCGAGCGAGCTCCCTGCAGCCTCCCGTCCTCCGCGTGCTAATTAGCAACAGGCAGGAGCCTGCCCCCCTTTTTTCTCGGTAATTAATGGCTGGGAGTCGTAAAGAGACTTCGGGGGGCTCGAAGTGGGGCCGTGGGCGCACCCACCGTCCCCCCTCTGCCTCGGGCACGGACGGCCCTTCTGGAGAGGCGGCGAGGAAGAGGAGGGTGGGGGACAATCAGCATCTCGAGGGGGTGGAGGTGTCCTGCCGGGGGGGTCGGGGTTGAAATCTCCCCCGGCTGGGGGTGAGGAATAAACCGCTGGTGGATCCCGGCTCTGAAAGGGTGTTTGGGGATGCTGATGTAAGGAAAACCTGGGCAATTTCGTCCTGGCCTTGGTGGAGGAGGTGAATTCCCTTCGGGATCTCAGCCCCTCCTCGCGGCCGGGCCGGGCTCCCTCTGGAGTCCATGGAGAGAATCGGCACAACCCGGGTGATCGCAGGAAAACACCCCAAAAACGAGCCCATCCCGGCTTGTTCAGTTCGGACTAGAAGGGGAAAGGCGAGGCTTAACCAGCAGGGCAGGATTATCCCCACCGTCCCCATCCCCGCCCCCAAATCACGGCTGGGAAGGGGTGTCTTGGCTCCTTCCTTAAACACCCTCAGCCCTCCGGGAAGGGCCTGATTTAAAACCCGGAGCTCGAAGCTGAAAATCCATCCTGAAAAATCCTCCTTTTAAAAAAAAACAAGACCAAACCAAAAAAACCCCCTCCTCGCTGCTCGTTAGCTTAATTAGCTTTGCTCACTCCATTTTCCAGACCCCGGCGGCTCCTCCGAGATCTCGGCTCGAGGATTATCGAGTTTCACGCTGAAATGTTGAGGGGGTTTAGGAAGAGCTCAAGTATTTTCCACCCTTTTTTCTCCCCCTGGAAAGGCCGGAGTTTCGGTTACATCACCGCGGGGAGCATCTTTTCCCCCCCGCTGATTTTTACTCCTCACGCCCCCGTTTCTGGCTCATTTTTTTTTTTTTAAAGCCTCCCGGCTTTGCACGTCAACACCGGAATATTCGGGATGCTCCCGCGGCATCGCCGGCTTTTCCCTTCAAACAACCACATTGCCCTTGAAAAGCCCTCATAAAAAGACGGGAAGAGGCGTTTTCACCCCCAATTTGCTACGAAAACACCGCCGAGCCGGGGGGATTTCAGCCTCGCTCCGAGCTTTGAGGAAGGAACTCGCTCTAAGCGCGGCTCTTTGGGTTTAAAAGCCCCGACTTTGGCACCCAGCCCTGGGGTTTAATGGTGTTCAGCGCCTCGGCTTGACCTTTATTTTGCAAGGAGATGCTTCGCGGCTCCGGCGGAGCTTCTCGGAGCCGCCTGGCCGGGGCTCTTGGCTCCCCGGGAAGATTCATGGGACCCATAAAAACATCAGTTTTCTTTTTCTAAACAAAGCTGTTGCCGGTCATTCGCGGGGGAGAGGCTGCGGGGAGGGAGGGAGGGATGGAGGGAGGGCGAGGTGCATTTTTTCCGAGCTGCCGAGTTGATTTTGGTGCCGTAAATAAAGGCAGAGGGTCGGGGGGGCACCTCCCGCCTTGTCCCAGCAGCTCGTCACCCCACGTGGGGACACGGAGGTGGCCTTGGAGGTGGCTCGTGAGGGGATTCTCTGCCCCTGCGCCATCCACAGGGATGAGTCTCTTTGGGATGCGCTCCAGGTTGGATCCAGAGCCTTCACATTCACCTTCCAGAGGGATGGATCCCCTTTTCCTCGCCCTGGAAGTCCCGGGGTGACCCGGGACATCTCCCAGGGAGTGTTCCAACAGGACATCTCCCAGGGAGTGTTCCAACAGGACATCTCCCAGGGAGTGTTCCAACCGTGGCCTTCACCTTCCAGAGGGATGGATCCCCTTTTCCTCGCCCTGGAAGTGCGGGGGTGCCCTGGGAAACAGGTCACTCCCAGGGAGTGTTTCCCCCCAGCTCCCCAGCCCGGGGGTTGTCCCTCCTCTTCCCAACTCCAGCGGGGAGGGAGAGGGAGCCGGGAAGGGACGGGCTGCATCCCGTAAGCTGCCCCTGCCGAGGGAGAAGCTCCTCAGGAGGAGCCGAGCCGAGAAGCTCCTCTTTGCTAATGAACCCGCGGGCGTCTCCGGTAAAAGGAGCTGGATCCCGCCCGGAACGCCGGGGGGACGGGCAGTAAATCACCTCCCGGCGGCGGGGGAGCGCTTCCATTCGGACCGAAGTGCACTTTGCATGCATTTTGCATGCTCTTAAAACGCGCTTCAAATTAATGCGCTCGGAACTCGTGCCCCCTCGGTTAATTAAGATTTCGCCTACTTGAGCCCTCCCCCGCGGGCGCGTTCCCGCTGCCGATCCCGATCCAGCGCCCTCTGGAGCGGCAGGAGGGGCCTCCAGGGTGGCTTCTGATGCAGTGTTGGGGCTGAGCTCCTTCCTCCATCCCTGGAATCCCCTGTTCCCCCCTCGGTAGGATGGGAGAGGCCACCCCTGTTTGCTGCTCCACCTTTGTCCCCGGGGCCGTGGAAGGAGCTGGGAAAAGCCACCCAGGCCAACATTTCCCGTTTAAATGAGCAAAACCCCCCCGGGGGGCTGCAAGGAACCACCCAGCCCTCTCCAGGCGCTCCAGGAGGGGAGCAGAACCTCGTGAGGAGACCAGGGGGGGTTTGGAGAAGTCCCAGCAACTCCCTGAGGGGACAAGGGTTGGCTGAGCTCGGTTCTACCCAAGAAGGGGTGAAACCCCCAATCCTCTCCTGTGCAGCCAAGGCCAGGGGATCCAAACCCATCCTGGCACCCAAAAACCTGCTCTGGACCCTCTGGACCAGCCCTGTTTGTGGGGTTTTGGGGTGATCTTCTCTCCATCCTTCCCACTCTGCCTCCCAAGGGGGAATAATTCCCTCAGCTCCCACCCTGCAGTGATCAGCTCCAGTTGGATCTTCCCTGGGAGAAATGAAGCCAAGAGCCCCGGATGAGCCTTTAGGGAGTTTTAGGAGTTTTTAGGAGACCCTAAAGAGAAAAACTCGAGGGATTTGCTCTTCCCCTGCCACGGGGGGACCTTGCCAAGCTTGTTTTGGGAAGGACTCGGAAGCTGTTTGGGATCTGGGGTCTCCACGGCCTCACGTGGGGGGGTGGGGTGGGGGTGGATAACCCTGCTGGGGCAGGAATTTTAGTGGGAATTTTGGTGGGAATTTCCTCTCCTTGCCGTGACCTTGCTGTCCCTGCCCTCATTTTGGGTCAGGGAGGGGAGATTTTAGGACATGGAGAGAGAAACCAGCGCCCTGGAGCCCTGAGGAAGGGCTAAATCCGGGTGCTGGCTGCAAACCTCAGCGGGATTCTCCCAAAATACTCCCCCAAAAAAGGGTTTCGCCTCCTCCCGTGGCCCAGAGGATGAACACCCGGCGCTGGGGAGGCAGGACAGGTCCTGTCCTTCGGGAAGGACATCCCCGGATCCTCAGCATCCCCTGGAAGGCCGGGAGAGCTCCGGATCTTGGAGCGGCTCCACGAGGGAGGGGCCGGGAGCCCGTAAATCCCGGCTGAGCAGCCTTGGCAGAGCCCGGCCCGTCCACCAGGGCACATCCATCAGCATTAATCCAATCAGCTCCTCGAGTGGATTAACGGGAGCACCCGGAGCCCCTTTCCGGGCACTTAGTCACAATTACAGTTGGTTTAATTCAGCTTAGTTTAATTCTCGAGGCTAAACCCGGTTAGGGCCCGGCTGCCTTCGGAAGGGGAAGGTCCAGGCGTGGGTTTAACACGATTTAATCCGGTTTAAATTCACACCCCCGGGTCGGGCTGTGGCCCCTGGAGGAGGCTCGGCGGGAATTCCCAGGGGGGAATCCCCAGGGAAAATCACCGGGGCTGGGGGAGGGCTGGGCTGGGGTGGAGACTCACAGAGGCACAGAATCCTGGGATCCGGGAATCCGGGAATCCTGGAATCTGGAATCACAGACTCACAGAGGCACGGAATCCTGGGATCCGGGAATCCGGGAATCCTGGAATCACAGACTCACAGACTCACAGAGGCACGGAATCCTGGAATCCTGGAATCCTGGAATCTGGGAATCACAGACTCACAGAGGCACGGAATCCTGGGATCCGGGAATCCTGGGATCCTGGAATCCTGGAATCCGGGAATCACAGACTCACAGAGGCACGGAATCCTGGGATCTGGGAATCCTGGAATCACAGACTCACAGAGGCATGGGAATCCTGGGATCCGGGAATCCGGGAATCCTGGAATCTGGGAATCACAGACTCACAGAGGCACGGAATCCTGGGATCCGGGAATCCGGGAATGCTGGAATCACAGACTCACAGACTCACAGAGGCACGGAATCCTGGGATCCGGGAATCCTGGGAAAATCACAGACTCACAGAGGCACGGAATCCTGGGATCCGGGAATCTGGGAATCCTGGAATCACAGACTCACAGAATCCCAAAATCCAGAATCCCAGACTCACTGAATCCCGGAATCCTGGAATCCCAGAATCCCAGGTTCACAGACTCATTGAATCCCAGAACCCTGGAATCCCGGAATCCTGGAATCCCGGAATCCCACATTCACAGACTCACAGAATGCCAGACTCCCACTCTCACAGAATCCCAGAATCCCGGAATCCCAGACTCACAGACTCAAACAATCCACTGACTTGGAAGGGACCCAACTCTGGATCAGGCTGGGGGGGAGAAGATTTTCCCAGGATCACCCAAGGCTGGATCAGACTTTCCCAGGATCACCCGAGGCTGGATCAGACTTTCCCAGGATCACCCAACTCCAGGAAGACTTTCCCAGCCCGGCTGTCTCCTGGAGCCACTGGGACATGGCCAACGGGGGGGGAATTTGGCCCACAGGGGACCATGAGCAGGATGGGACCCCCCAGGACCCTCCAGAACCCCAGAACCGTCTGGGATGCTCCTGGACCCTCCAGGACCCCCCAGGATCCCCCAGGATCCTCCAGGATCCTCCAGGACCCTTCAGGACCCCCCAGAACTTTCCAGGATCCCCCAAGACCCTCCAGAACCATCCAGGATCTTCCAGGACCCTCCAGAACACTCCAGGACCCTCCAGAATACCCCCAGAATTTTCCAGGACCCCCCAGGATTCCCCAGACCCCTCCCAGACCCTCCCAGAACACTCCAGGATCCCCCAGAACCCTCCAGGATCCTCTGGAACCCTCCAGGACCCCTCAGGACCCCCCTGGACCCTCCAAAACCCCCCAGGAACCCCCAGGACCCTCCAGGATCCCCCAGAACCCTCCAGGAACCCCCAGGACCCTCCAGGATCACCCAGGATCCTCCAGAACCCCCCAGGATCCCCCAGAACCTTTCAGAACCCTCCAGGACCCACCTGGATCCTCCAGGACCCTCCAGAACCCCCCAGAAACCTCCAGGACCCCTCAGGATCCCCCAGGACCCTCCAGGATCCCCAGGACCCTCCAGAACCCTCCAGGATCCTCCAGAACCCTCCAGGATCCTCCAGGACCCTCCAGAATCCTCCAGGACCCCCAAGGACCGTCCAGAACCCCCTCAGATCCTCCAGGACCCTCCAGAATCCCCCCGGACCCTCCAGGGGCCCCTCAGGCCTGGGAGGAATGATATCTCCAGTGGAGATCCCGCTGGAATTTGGGCAGGCAGAGGAGGCTCCTCGTCTCCTCCTTACGAATCACAGGGAAGAAAGGAGGTCCCTTCCCCTTCCCAGAAATCCCGGGGGGTTTTCCCGACCCCAGGCTCACATCCCATCCCACCACGGGCAGGAGAAGCCCCTCATCCACCCCCCGGCAGCCCAGCCCCCGCGGGGGGTTTAGCCCAGGCTCAAAGTTAAGCAGGTGTTTAAAGTTAAGCAAATGTTTCCGTGCTCTGCTGAGCCCAGGCAGTAAAAAATCCCCGGGTTTGCTTTAAATTCCCGGGGTGGATTTTTCCCGGTGCGTCTCCGGAGGGTCTTTTGCCGCCTCTCTTCCGTTTTTTCTGGAGGTGAGGAGGAGAAATTTCACCTCTCCAGGGGAAACTTCACCTCTCCAGGGGAAATTTGGGGCTCCTCTCCTGCAATTAGAGCAGGACCGGCTGCCTTTGTCACCAAAGTCCTGGTGACTCGTCAAGAAGCCCCAAAATGTGGGATTTGAGGGAATTCCGAGGGGTTTAATGTTCACCCGAGAGCTGAGCAGTGTTTGTCCCGGGCCAAGATGCTCCTGGAATGGGAGCAGATCCAGGGAAACGGGAGCAGATCCAGGGATGGGGTCAGAGTGTCAAGACCTGGAATGGGAGCAGATTCGGGGAAACAGGGGGCAGATCCAGAGGATGGGGTCAGGATTTCAGGATCTGAAATGAGAGAAGATCTGGGGATGGGGTCAGGATTTCAGGGACCTGGAATGGGAGCAGATCCAGAGGATGGGGTCAGGATTTCAGGATCTGGAATGGGAGCAGATCCAGGGAAATAGGAGCAGATCCAGGGATGGGGTGGGAGTGTCAGGACCTGGAATGGGAGCAGATCCAGGGATGGGGTGTGAGTGTCAGGACCTGGAATGGGAGCAGATCCAGGGAAACAGGAGCAGATCCAGGGATGGGGTCAGGATTTCAGGATCTGGAATGGGAGCAGATCCAGGGAAACAGGAGCAGATCCAGGGATGGGGGCAGGATTTCAGGATCTGGAACGGGAGCAGATCCAGGGAAACAGGAGCAGATCCAGGGATGGGATGGGAGTGTCAGGACCTGGAATGAGAGCAGATCCAAGGAAACAGGAGCAGATCCAGGGATGGGGGCAGGATTTCAGGATCTGGAATGGGAACAGATCTGGGGATGGGGTCAGGATTTCAGGACCTGGAATGGGAGCAGATCCAGGGATGGGGTCAGGATTTCAGGATCTGGAATGGGAGCAGATCCAGGGAAACAGGAGCAGATCCAGGGATGGGGGCAGGATTTCAGGATCTGGAATGGGAACAGATCCAGGGATGGGGTCAGGATTTCAGGACCTGGAATGGGAGCAGATCCAGGGAAACAGGGGCAGATCCAGGGATGGGGTCGGGGTGTCAGGACCTGGAATGATGCCAGCTGATGTTGGGATTTGTGTTGGGATTCCGGACCCTCAGGTGGGACCGGATGAACCCTCCCCCCAACCCTCCCCCACAGCCGCATCCCAACACTTCCCTCTTCCCTCCGAGGCAGGAGAACCCTCCCAGCACACAAACCCAGCCCGACCTTCCACTCCTTTTATTCCCAAATTTCCCCCGCCCGCCGCCCCCCCATTCCCAAACCTCCCCCCCGGAGCCGCCGCCGCGGTGACTTTGGAATCTCCTGGCAAATATCCCCGGAGGGGGGGCGGGAATGTGAATAAACCCCTGGCGGGGATTCACGGCCGGGATCGGATCGCGCGTTCTTCTCCCTCCTCCCCCCGCCCCTTCCCGGCCTCTCCCGACGGGAATTCCTGACGGGAATTCCACCTGAATCGGTCTTTGTGTGTTCCTCGGAGCGCGGGAGCTGCAGAACCTCCCCCAGCCCCCTCTGGAATATTTCCCAGCGCGCGCCCTGAGGGGTTTTTTTGGGGGGTGGGTGGGATGGCTGGGGAGGGGGGGGGAGAAAGGAGTTAAAAAACAGCAAAAAATCACTTTTTTGGGGGGGTTTGGTGCGTTATAAATGCGGGATTTGTTGTGGGGGAGACCCGAGAGCCCGGGGGGTGTCCTGGGGGCAGGGTGGGAGCCAGGCTGGAGTGGGGGGGGGGGCTCCTTCCCTTTGCTCTTACTCCAAATCCCTCCCAAACCCACCCTGTTCTCCCCCAGAACGAGGAAATCCTGGCCCAGGGTGGATCCATCCCATCAGGGGCTTGACAGAACCCTCTTTGTGTCCCCCCAAGATGGGGCAGGAACAGAAATGTGGGGTCAGGCACCACCCCTTGGCCCAGGACTGGGCTTTGGGGGAGGTTTGGAGACCCCCAAACTCATCTCAGAGGTCCCCAAGGCTGCCTTAGTGGCCGAGGAGGAGATCTGGGAGCACCCCCAGGGCTGGGGGCTCATCCTGGGGTGGGCCCAGGGGAGGATTGGGGTGTTCAAGGTCTCCCTTGGAGTGTCCAACCCCTTCCAGCCACAGAGAGTTGAGAAAATCCCACCCAA
Organism: Pseudopipra pipra; assembly: GCF_036250125.1. Taxonomy (NCBI): domain Eukaryota; kingdom Metazoa; phylum Chordata; class Aves; order Passeriformes; family Pipridae; genus Pseudopipra; species Pseudopipra pipra. The sequence goes on from NW_026990900.1 coordinate 27,479, forward strand.
ACCCACCCTGTTCTCCCCCAGAACAAGGAAATCCTGGCCCAGGGTGGATCCATCCCATCAGGGGCTTGAGAGAACCCTCTTTGTGTCCCCCCAAGATGGGGCAGGAACAGAAATGTGGGGTCAGGGACCACCCCTTGGCCCAGGACTGGGCTTTGGGGGAGGTTTGGAGACCCCCACGCTCATCTGGGAGGTCCCCAAGGTGCCTTGGTGGCCGAGAGGAGATCTGGGAGCATCCCCAGGGCTGGGGGCTCATCCTGGGGTGGGCCCAGGGGAGGATTGGGGCGTTCAAGGTCTCCCTTGGAGTGTCCAACCCCTTCCAGCCACAGAGAGCTGAGCAAATCCCACCCAAACCCACCCTGTTCTCCCCCAGAAGGAGGAAATCCTGGACCAGGGTGGATCCATCCCATCAGGGGCTTGACAGAACCCTCTTTGTGTCCCCCCAAGATGGGGCAGGAACAGAAATGTGGGGTCAGGGACCACCCCTTGGCCCAGGACTGGGCTTTGGGGGAGGTTTGGAGACTCCCATGCTCATCTGGGAGGTCCCCAAGGTGCCTTGGTGGCCAAGAGGAGATTTGGGAGCACCCCCAGGGCTGGGGGCTCATCCTGGGGTGGGCCCAGGGGACGATTGGGGTGTTCAAGGTCTCCAAACCCCTCCAGCCAAAGAGAACTGACCAAATCCCACCCAAACCCACCCTGTTCTCCCCCAGAAGGAGGAAATCCTGGACCAGGGTGGATCCATCCCATCAGGGCCTTGAGAGAACCCTCTTTGTGTCCCCCCAAAATGGGGCAGGAACAGAAATGTGGGGTCAGGGGCCACCCCTTGGCCCAGGACTGGGCTTTGGAGGAGGTTTGGAGACCCCCACGCTCATCTCGGAGGTCCCCAAGCCTCATCCCCTCCCTCCCACGGGACATTTCACATTCCAAAGCTCCCTCCAACCACCACAACCCCCGGAGCCTCCGCTGGAAAAACCGTGCCGAGCTCGAGATCCCAGGAAAAAAAAAAAGGGGGAGAAGTTCCCTTTTTATTTTTTTTTCTTCGAATCCCAAGGAACCAAAAAAAAAAAAACCCAAAAAAACCCCAAAAGAAATAAAAATCGGAGAAACCCTTTTCCGGGGAGAGCAAGAAAGATGGGAGACAATTACGGAGCCTCACCCCGAGCCCTCGGAATTAAAAAAACGCGGAGAGTTTTTAATAAGTGAGGGGAAAAAAAATAAAAAAGGGAATAATTGAAAAGATCTCCTAATTTATCCACGAGGTGCCGCCGCCGCTCCCTTTGTCACGGAGACGGCCGGGGGATAATTGGCGTGGTGAAAGCCATCAATCCCGGGAAGTGGGGTTTTCCGGCCGGGACGCGGCGATTGCTGTCAGGGAATGACACGGGCAGATCGAGATCGATGGCGCTTTAAACGCGCCCCAGTTCTGGGCAATCGGGGACGATAAAAACGGTGACAAATGGACGGGGAGAGGAACCCGGGAATAACCCCCCTTCCCGAGGGAAAAGAACGGGAAAAGGCAGGGGAGGGATGTGTGAGAGGGAGCCGGCGGAAGGATGGGAGGGAGCCGGTTGGTGCCGGGGGGGGAGGAGGTGGGTCCTCAACTCTCTGGGGTGGTTTAGGGGGGGATTAAGGATGTTCTTGTTATGGGAAGTGTTGCCATAAAAAACAGGACCCTCCAGGACCCTCCAGGATCCTCCAGGATCCTCCAGGACCCCCCAGGATCCTCCAGGACCCCCCAGGACCCCCCAGGACCCCCCAGGACCCTCCAGGACCCTCCAGGATCCCTCAGGATCCTCCAGGACCCTCCAGGATCCTCCAGGATCCTCCAGGACCCCCCAGGACCCTCCAGGATCCTCCAGGACCCCCCAGGATCCTCCAGAAGTGGGAGGAGGTGGTTCCTCAACTCTCTGGGTTGGTTTAGGGGGGGATTAAGGATGGTCTCCTTGTGGGAATTGTTGCCATAAAAAACAGGATCCTCGAGGACCCTCCAGGACCCCCCAGGACCCCCCTGGACCCTCCAGGACCCCCCAGGACCCTCCAGAATCCTCCAGGACCCTCCAGGACCCTCCAGGATCCCCCAGGACCCTCCAGGATCCTCCAGGATCCTCCAGGACCCCCCAGGACCCTCCAGGATCCTCCAGGACCCCCCAGGATCCTCCAGAAGTGGGAGGAGGTGGTTCCTCAACTCTCTGGGTTGGTGTAGGGGGGGATTAAGGATGTTCTCCTTGTGGGAATTGTTCCCATAAAACCCAGGACCCTCCAGGACCCTCCAGGAGGAACGCCTGGGAACGCCTGGGAACGCCGAGGGAATTCTGGGCATGTTTTGGGATTCGGGGAGGTCTGAGGCCCTCAAATGAAAGGGATCTCAGGGAGGACATCCCAGTTGTTATGGAGGGCTCAGACACATTCCCGGGATGGCAGGGGCAGGAGGGTTTCCTGGGAAAACTGGGAAACTGCTTTTTCCCCCCTCTCCCCAGGGGGCTCCGGCACCTCCCAGATCCCGAGTGTTGGCACCGCCCTGGGTGGGTGGAATGAGAGACCCCCGAGGACAAGGACGGGAAGGGAGGGTGGATCCCGGAGGAATCCATGGTGGGAACGGATCCTGGAGGAGCAGGTCCTGTAGGAATGGATCCTGGAGGAGCAGGTCCCATAGGAATGGATCCTGGAGGAGCAGGTCCTGTAGAAATGGGTCCTGGAGGAGCAAATCCTATGGGAATGGATCCCGGAGGAATGCACATGGTGGGAATGGATCCTGGAGGAGCAGGTCCTGTAGAAATGGATCCTGGAGGAGCAGGTCCCATAGGAATGGATCCTGGAGGAGCAAATCCTATAGGAATGGATCCTGGAGAAGCAAATCCTATAGGGATGGATCCTGGAGAAGCAAATCCTACAAGAATGGATCCTGGAGGAGCAAATCCTATAGGAATGGATCCTGGAGAAGCAGATCCTATAGGAATGGATCCTGGAGAAGTAGATCCTATAGGAATGGATCCCGGAGGAAGGCACATGGTGGGAATGGATCCATCCACGGAGCAATCAGAGCTCCATCCACGGAGCAATCACAGCTCCATCCACGGAGCAATCAGAGCTCCATCCATGGAGCAATCACAGCTCCATCCACGGAGCAATCACAGCTCCATCCACGGAGCAATCACAGCTCCATCCACGGAGCAATCACAGCTCCATCCATGGAGCAATCAGAGCTCCATCCATGGAGCAATCACAGCTCCATCCACGGGGCAATCACAGCTCCATCCACGGAGCAATCACAGCTCCAGCCACGGAGCAATCAGAGCTCCATCCATGGAGCAATCACAGCTCCATCCATGGAGCAATCACAGCTCCATCCACGGAGCAATCAGAGCTCCATCCACGGAGCAATCACAGCTCCATCTGTGGAGCAATCACAGCTCCATCCATGGAGCAATCAGAGCTCCATCCACGGAGCAATCAGAGCTCCATCCATGGAGCAATCAGAGCTCCATCCACGGAGCAATCACAGCTCCATCCACGGAGCAATCACAGCTCCATCCATGGAGCAATCACAGCTCCATCCACGGAGCAATCAGAGCTCCATCCATGGAGCAATCAGAGCTCCATCCACGGAGCAATCACAGCTCCATCCACGGAGCAATCACAGCTCCAGCCGTGCAGCTCCGGCCGACTGGGCCCGGCTTTACAAACCCCAGCCCGGCTGGTTGATGGCTCCGGCTCTCCCGGAGCTGTGTTTGGGTTTGTAATTATGTTCCGCGCTGCTCCGGTGGCTCTGCCGGCGCCGGGGGCTGAGCAGAGTGGAGCAAACCGGCCGTGAGCCGTAAAAACAGGAGAGACAGGACAAGGGATGGCGGCCGGGGAAAGATGGAGACGTTCTTCCATCACAGATCCCCCATCGCAGATCCCCCCATCCCTGATCCCCCCATCCCACACCCCCCATCCCATATCCCCCCATCCCATACCCCCCATCCCATATCCCTGATCCCCCCATCCCATACCCCCCATCCCATATCCCCCCATCCCACACTCCCCATCCCATATCCCCCCATCCCATACCCCCCATCCCATACCCCCCATCCCACATCCCCCATCCCAAATCTCCCCATTTCAAATCTCCCCATCCCATATCCCCCCATCCCATATCCCCCCATCCCATATCCCCCCATCCCATATCCCCCCATCCCTGATCCCCCCATCCCATACCCCCCATCCCACATCCCCCATCCCTGACCCCCATCCCGTCTCCCCCTCCCTCCCGGCCGGCGCAGCCCGGGCGGTTCCCGGGGGTTTTTCCAGCGGTGATTTCCAGCCGCTGCCACTTCCCACCTCTCGCTCCATCCCTTCCCTGGCGCTCCCGGCGGGAGCGGGCCATAAATCCCGGGGTCAGAGCTAATTCCCATTAACAGGCGGCGCTGCCTGTCGGTGCCTGCCCGGGGTTCTTTATAGGGCCGCGGCAGATGGATGGACCCCCCGCGGCCGTAAATCCAGGGAAGCCGCGGCCTCCCGCCTCCGGGAGCGCTCCCGCCGCTCCCGCTGCCGCTCCCGGCGCTTCCTGCCCGCGGGAACCCCGGGAACGGGCCGGCGGCGGTCCTGGATCCCAGAAACCCGGGGGCAGAGTCGCAGAATTCCAGAAGCGCAGAATATACCAGGCTCATGGACTCACAGTATCCCAGGATCCCAGACTCACACACTCACAGAATCCTGGAATTCCAGACTCACAGACTCAGAATCCCGGAATCCCAGGTTCACAGACTCAGAGAATCCCAGAATCGCAGAATTCCAGACTCACAGAATCCCGGAATTCCAGACTCACAGACTCAGAGAATCCCAGAATCCCAGAATTCCAGACTCACAGAATCCCAGAATCCCAGGCTCACAGAATCCCAGAATTCCAGGCTCACAGAATCCCAGAATCCCAGAATCCCAGGCTCACAGAATCCCAGAATTCCAGGCTCACACAATCCCAGAGTCCAGGAGATGTCCACGGTCAATCCATGGAGGTGCCCGTGGTCAATTTGTGGGAATGTCCATGGTCAATCCATGGTCAATCCACAGAGGTGGCCATGGCCAATCCATGGATGTGTCTGTGGCCAATCCATGGCCAATCCATGGAGGTGTCCGTGGCCAATCCATGGCCAATCCATGGCCAATCCATGGAGGTGTCCGTGGCCAATCCCTGGCCAATCCGTGGCCAATCCATGGAGGTGTCCGTGGCCAATCCATGGAGCTGTCCAGGGCCAATCCATGGCCAATCCATGAAGGTGTCCGTGGCCAATCCATGGCCAATCCATGGTCAATCCATGGAGCTGTCTGTGGCCAATCCATGGATGTGTCTGTGGCCAATCCATGGCCAATCCATGGAGGTGTCCGTGGCCAATCCATGGCCAATCCATGGAGGTGTCCGTGGCCAATCCATGGCCAATCCATGGAGGTGTCCGTGGCCAATCCATGGCCAATCCACGGCCAATCCATGGCCAATCCACGGCCAATCCATGGAGGTGTCCGTGGCCAATCCATGGCCAATCCATGGCCAATCCATGACCAATCCATGGCCAATCCCTGGCCAGTCCTGCCGTGCCGAGGGCAGAGGATCCATGCCCAGGTCGTGGCCGCAGACCCGCAGCCGGAATCCCCCCAAAGCCCGGCTGGGGCGGGAAAACTCCGGGAGCCGCCGGGAAGCATCGGAGCCACTGGGAAGCGTCAGAGCCACCGGGAAGCATCGGAGCCACCAGGAAGCGTCGGAGCCGCCGGGAAGCGTCGGAGCGGAGCCCGTTAATTGGGCAGGGCCCTCATTAGGCTCGTTAAGGAGCGCGGGGAGCAGCGGCTGATGCGGCAGCAGGGACGGATTGTGGGGGACATGAGGCGAGACGGGAAGGGCGGCGGGAGCCGGGAAGGGGCGGCGGAAGCCGGGAAGGGCTGGGCCGTGTCCTGGGAAGGGCTGGGCCGTGTCCCGGGAAGGGCGGTGGGAGCCGGGAAGGGCTGGGCCGTGTCCCGGGAAGGGCTGGGCCGTGTCCCGGGAAGGGCTGGGCCGTGTCCCGGGAGGGGCTGGGCCGTGTCCCGGGAAGGGCTGGGCCGTGTCCCGGGAAGGATCCCGGCGGGAAGGGCTGGGCCGTGTCCCGGGAAGGGCTGGGCCGTGTCCCGGGAAGGATCCTGGCGGGAAGGGCTGGGCCGTGTCCCGGGAAGGGCTGGGCTGTGTCCCTGGAAGGGCTGGGCCGTGTCCCGGGAAGGATCCCGGTGGGAAGGGCCGTTGGTCGAGGCTGGTTGGGGGGAAATGGAGCCGCAAACCCCCCGGACACCTCCGGGGGGAGCGGGAAACCCCCCCGGGCGGGGCCGGGGCTGCTCCGCCAGCCCAAAATTCCACAGCTTTGGGGGGAAACGAAGGATTTTCACACTCGGATGGGAAGGGGGAGAGTGGGATGTGTTTGTTAGAGGTTATAAATTATAAATATTTAATTGTTATTTTATGGCATACTGTATATTGGGCTGCTTTGCCAGCCCAAAATTCCACAGTTTTGGGTGGAAATGAGGGATTTTTGCACTTGGATTTTTTTTTTTTGGGAAGGCGAGAGTGGGATGTGTTTGTGATGGATTATAAATTATAAATATTTAATTGTTATTTTATGGCATACTTTATATTATTTTCTTTTGTGTATGATATTATTTAAACATATTTATGTATTTATTTAAATAAATATAACATAATACAATATAATACAATATATATTATAATATATTATAATATAATAATTATATTATACTATGATATTAATTATAATATTAATATATTATATTAAATTATAGCAATTATATATTAATTAATTAATTTTATATTATATTATATTGTATTGTATTATATTATATTATATTATATTATATTGTATTATATTGTATTACATAAATGATATTATATTATATTACATAAATGATATTATATTATATAAATGATATATTATAATATAAATAATATATTATAAAATAAATAATACATTATAAAGTAATATAATATAATGCAATACAATATAATATAATACAAATATAATATAATATATATCACATTTCATTATATTATCTATATTATACATATTATATAATATATGATATCAGATTTGAATATATATTATATTACATATTTATTCTATATTATCTATAATGCACAACATGTAATGCATATTATATATTTATATCACTGTGATATCTATATTTATAATATTATATGTGCTACATATCTTATATAAGACATATTTTATATATTATATTTTTTTCTATATTTTATATATTGCACAGCACACATGTAATATTTTATATTTTGTATCACATCTATTTATATGGATTTTCATACATTATCACATATTTACTTA
>NW_026990901.1:0-34790 GCF_036250125.1 Pseudopipra pipra
TTTGAAAGCAGGAGAGGAACCTACGAGAATAAAAATCAGGAGAGGAGCCTAAGAGAATAAAAATCAGGAGAGGAGCCTAAGAGAATAAAAATCAGGAGAGGAGCCTAAGAGAATAAAAATCAGGAGAGGAGCCTAAGAGAATAAAAATCAGGAGAGGAGCCTAAGAGAGTAAAAATCAGGAGAGGAGCCTAAGAGAATAAAAATCAGGAGAGGAGCCTAAAAAACTTGAAAGCAGGAGAGGAGCCTAAGAGAATAAAAATCAGGAGAGGAGCCTAAAAAACTTGAAAGCAGGAGAGGAACCTAAGAGAATAAAAATCAGGAGAGGAGCCTAAGAGAGTAAAAATCAGGAGAGGAGCCTAAGAGAATAAAAAGCAGGAGAGGAGCTAAAAAACTGGGAAGCAGGAGAGGAGCCTAAGAGAATAAAAATCAGGAGAGGAGCCTAAGAGAATAAAAATCAGGAGAGGAGCCTAAGAGAATAAAAAGCAGGAGAGGAGCCTAAGAGAATAAAAAGCAGGAGAGGAGCCTAAGAGAATAAAAATCAGGAGAGGAGCCTAGAGAATAAAAATCAGGAGAGGACCCTAAAAACTTGAAAGGAGGAGAGGAGCCTAAGAGAATAAAAATCAGGAGAGGAGCCTAAGAGAATAAAATCAGGAGAGGAGCCTAAGAGAATAAAAATCAGGAGAGGACCCTAAAACTTGAAAGGAGGAGAGGAGCCTAAGAGAATAAAAATCAGGAGAGGAGCCTAAGAGAATAAAAAGCAGGAGAGGAGCCTAAGAGAATAAAAAGCAGGAGAGGAGCCTAAGAGAATAAAAAGCAGGAGAGGAGCCTAAGAGAATAAAAAGCAGGAGAGAGCCTAAGAGAATAAAAATCAGGAGAGGAGCCTAAGAGAATAAAAATCAGGAGAGGACCCTAAAAAACTTGAAAGGAGGAGAGGAGCCTAAGAGAATAAAAATCAGGAGAGGAGCCTAAGAGAATAAAAAGCAGGAGAGGAGCCTAAGAGAATAAAAAGCAGGAGAGGAGCCTAAGAGAATAAAAAGCAGGAGAGGAGCCTAAGAGAATAAAAATCAGGAGAGGAGCCTAAGAGAATAAAAATCAGGAGAGGAGCCTAAGAGAATAAAAATCAGGAGAGGAGCCTAAGAGAATAAAAATCAGGAGAGGAGCCTAAGAGAATAAAAAGCAGGAGAGGAACCTAAGAGAATAAAAATCAGGAGAGGAGCCTAAGAGAATAAAAAGCAGGAGAGGAACCTAAGAGAATAAAAATCAGGAGAGGAGCCTAAGAGAATAAAAATCAAGAGAGGAGCCTAAGAGAATAAAAATCAGGAGAGGAGCCTAAGAGAATAAAAATCAGGAGAGGAGCCTAAGAGAATAAAAATCAGGAGAGGAGCCTAAGAGAATAAAAATCAAGAGAGGAGCCTAAGAGAATAAAAATCAAGAGAGGAGCCTAAGAGAATAAAAATCAGGAGAGGAGCCTAAGAGAATAAAAATCAAGAGAGGAGCCTAAGAGAATAAAAATCAGGAGAGGAGCCTAAGAGAATAAAAATCAGGAGAGGAGCCTAAGAGAATAAAAAGCAGGAGAGGAGCCTAAGAGAATAAAAATCAGGAGAGGAGCCTAAGAGAATAAAAATCAGGAGAGGAGCCTAAGAGAATAAAAAGCAGGAGAGGAGCCTAAGAGAATAAAAATCAGGAGAGGAGCCTAAGAGAATAAAAAGCAGGAGAGGAGCCTAAGAGAATAAAAAGCAGGAGAGGAGCCTAAGAGAATAAAAATCAGGAGAGGACCCTAAAAAACTTGAAAGGAGGAGAGGAGCCTAAGAGAATAAAAATCAGGAGAGGAGCCTAAGAGAATAAAAAGCAGGAGAGGAGCCTAAGAGAATAAAAATCAGGAGAGGAGCCTAAGAGAATAAAAATCAGGAGAGGAGCCTAAGAGAATAAAAATCAGGAGAGGACCCTAAAAAACTTGAAAGGAGGAGAGGAGCCTAAGAGAATAAAAATCAGGAGAGGAGCCTAAGAGAATAAAAAGCAGGAGAGGAGCCTAAGAGAATAAAAATCAGGAGAGGAGCCTAAGAGAATAAAAATCAGGAGAGGAGCCTAAGAGAATAAAAATCAGGAGAGGACCCTAAAAAACTTGAAAGGAGGAGAGGAGCCTAAGAGAATAAAAATCAGGAGAGGAGCCTAAGAGAATAAAAAGCAGGAGAGGAGCCTAAGAGAATAAAAAGCAGGAGAGGAGCCTAAGAGAATAAAAAGCAGGAGAGGAGCCTAAGAGATAAAAAAGCAGGAGAGGAGCCTAAGAGAATAAAATCAGGAGAGGAGCCTAAGAGAATAAAAATCAGGAGAGGAGCCTAAGAGAATAAAAATCAGGAGAGGAGCCTAAAAAACATAAAATCAGAAGAGGAGCCTAAGAGAATAAAAATCAGGAGAGGAGCCTAAAAAACTTGAAAGGAGGAGAGGAGCCTAAGAGAACAAAAATCAGGAGAGGAGCCTAAGAGAATAAAAATCAGGAGAGGAGCCTAAAAACCTGAAAATCAGAAGAGGAGCCTAAGAGAATAAAAATCAGGAGAGGAGCCTAAGAGAATAAAAATCAGGAGAGGAGCCTAAGAGAATAAAAATCAGGAGAGGAACCTAAAAAACTTGAAAGGAGGAGAGGAGCCTAAGAGAATAAAAATCAGGAGAGGAGCCTAAAAAACTTAAAATCAGAAGAGGAGCCTAGAGAATAAAAATCAGGAGAGGAGCCTAGAGAATAAAAATCAGGAGAGGAGCCTAAGAGAGTAAAAATCAGGACAGGAGCCTAAAAAACTTAAAATCAGAAGAGGAGCCTAAGAGAATAAAAATCAGGAGAGGAGCCTAAGAGAATAAAAATCAGAAGAGGAGCCAAGAGAATAAAAATCAGGAGAGGAGCCTAAGAGAATAAAAATCAGGAGAGGAGCCTAAGAGAATAAAAATCAGGAGAGGAGCCTAAGAGAATAAAAATCAGGAGAGGAGCCTAAAAGAATAAAAATCAGGAGAGGAGCCTAAAAAACTTAAAATCAGGAGAGGAGCCTAAGAGAATAAAAATCAGGAGAGGAGCCTAAAAAACTTAAAATGAGGAGAGGAGCCTAAAAAACTTAAAATCAGGAGAGGAGCCTAAAAAACTTAAAATCAGGAGAGGAGCCTAAGAGAATAAAAATCAGGAGAGGAGCCTAAAAAACTTAAAATCAGGAGAGGAGCCTAAGAGAATAAAAATCAGGAGAGGAGCCTAAAAAACTTGAAAGCAGGACAGGAGTCTAAAAGAATAAAAATCAGGAGAGGAGCCTAAGACAATAAAAATCAGGAGAGGAGCCTAAGAGAATAAAAATCAGGAGAGGAGCCTAAGAGAGTAAAAATCAGGAGAGGAGCCTAAGAGAGTAAAAATCAGGACAGGAGCCTAAAAAACTTAAAATCAGAAGAGGAGCCTAAGAGAATAAAAATCAGGAGAGGAGCCTAAGAGAATAAAAATCAGGAGAGGAGCCTAAGAGAATAAAAATCAGAAGAGGAGCCAAAGAGAATAAAAATCAGGAGAGGAGCCTAAGAGAATAAAAATCAGGAGAGGAGCCTAAGAGAATAAAAATCAGGAGAGGAGCCTAAGAGAATAAAAATCAGGAGAGGAGCCTAAAAGAATAAAAATCAGGAGAGGAGCCTAAGAGAATAAAAATCAGAAGAGGAGCCAAAGAGAATAAAAATCAGGAGAGGAGCCTAAGAGAATAAAAATCAGGAGAGGAGCCTAAGAGAATAAAAATCAGGAGAGGAGCCTAAGAGAATAAAAATCAGGAGAGGAGCCTAAGAGAATAAAAATCAGGAGAGGAGCCTAAGAGAATAAAAATCAGGAGAGGAGCCTAAGAGAATAAAAATCAGGAGAGGAGCCTAAGAGAATAAAAATCAGAAGAGGAGCCAAAGAGAATAAAAATCAGGAGAGGAGCCTAAGAGAATAAAATCAGGAGAGGAGCCTAAGAGAATAAAAATCAGGAGAGGAGCCTAAGAGAATAAAAATCAGGAGAGGAGCCTAAAAGAATAAAAATCAGGAGAGGAGCCTAAAAAACTTAAAATCAGGAGAAGGAGCCTAAGAGAATAAAAATCAGGAGAGGAGCCTAAAAAACTTAAAATGAGGAGAGGAGCCTAAAAAACTTAAAATCAGGAGAGGAGCCTAAAAAACTTAAAATCAGGAGAGGAGCCTAAGAGAATAAAAATCAGGAGAGGAGCCTAAAAACTTAAAATCAGGAGAGGAGCCTAAGAGAATAAAAATCAGGAGAGGAGCCTAAGAGAATAAAAATCAGGAGAGGAGCCTAAGAGAATAAAAATCAGGAGAGGAGCCTAAGAGAATAAAAATCAGGAGAGGAGCCTAAGAGAATAAAAATCAGGAGAGGAGCCTAAGAGAATAAAAATCAGGAGAGGAGCCTAAGAGAATAAAAATCAGGAGAGGAGCCTAAAAAACTTAAAATCAGATGAGGAGCCTGAGAGAATAAAAATCAGGAGAGGAGCCAAAGAGAATAAAAATCAGGAGAGGAGCCTAAGAGAATAAAAATCAGGAGAGGAGCCTAAGAGAATAAAAATCAGGAGAGGAGCCTAAGAGAATAAAAATCAGGAGAGGAGCCTAAAAAAACAAAATCAGAAGAGGAGCCTAGAGAATAAAAAATCAGGAGAGGAGCCAAAGAGAGTAAAAATCAGGAGAGGAGCCTAAAAAACTTGAAAGCAGGACAGGAGACTAAAAGAATAAAAATCAGGAGAGGAGCCTAAGAGAATAAAAATCAGGAGAGGAGCCTAAGAGAATAAAAATCAGGAGAGGAGCCTAAGAGAATAAAAATCAGGAGAGGAGCCTAAGAGAATAAAAATCAGGAGAGGAGCCTAAGAGAATAAAAATCAGGAGAGGAGCCTAAAAAACTTAAATCAGAAGAGGAGCCTAAGAGAATAAAAATCAGGAGAGGAGCCTAAGAGAATAAAAATCAGGAGAGGAGCCTAAAAAACTTGAAAGCAGGACAGGAGACTAAAAGAATAAAAATCAGGAGAGGAGCCTAAGAGAATAAAAATCAGGAGAGGAGCCTAAGAGAATAAAAATCAGGAGAGGAGCCTAAGAGAATAAAAATCAGGAGAGGAGCCTAAGAGAATAAAAATCAGGAGAGGAGCCTAAAAAACTTGAAAGCAGGAGAGGAGTCTACGAGAATAAAAATCAAGAGAGGACCCTGAAAAACTTGAAAGCAGGAGAGGAGCCTAAAAGAATAAAAATCAGGAGAGGAGCCTAAGAGAATAAAAATCAGGAGAGGAGCCTAAAAAACTTAAAATCAGGAGAGGAGCCTAAGAGAATAAAATCAGGAGAGGAGCCTATAAAACTGAAAATCAGAAGAGGAGCCTAAGAGAATAAAAATCAGGAGAGGAGCCTAAGAGAATAAAATCAGGAGAGGAGCCTAAGAGAATAAAAATCAGGAGAGGAGCCTAAGAGAATAAAAATCAGGAGAGGAGCCTAAGAGAATAAAAATCAAGAGAGGAGCCTAAGAGAATAAAAATCAGGAGAGGAGCCTAAAAAACTTGAAAGCAGGAGAAGAGCCTAAGAGAATAAAAATCAGGAGAGGAGCCTAAGAGAATAAAAATCAAGAGAGGAGCCTAAGAGAATAAAAATCAGGAGAGGAGCCTAAGAGAATAAAAATCAGGAGAGGAGCCTAAGAGAATAAAAATCAGGAGAGGAGCCTAGAGAGTAAAAATAAGGATAGGAGCCTAAAAAACTTAAAATCAGGAGAGGAGCCTAAGAGAATAAAAATCAGGAGAGGAGCCTAAGAGAATAAAAATCAGGAGAGGAGCCTAAGAGAATAAAAATCAGAGAGGAGCCTAAGAGAATAAAAATCAGGAGAGGAGCCTAAGAGAATAAAAATCAGGAGAGGAGCCTAAGAGAATAAAAATCAGGAGAGGAGCCTAAGAGAATAAAAATCAGGAGAGGAGCCTAAAAAACTTGAAAGCAGGAGAGGAGCCTAAAAGAATAAAAATCAGGAGAGGAGCCTAAGAGAATAAAGATCAGGAGAGGAGCCTAAAAAACTTAAAATCAGAAGAGGAGCCTAAGAGAATAAAAATCAGGAGAGGAGCCTAAAAAACTGAAAATCAGAAGAGGAGCCTAAGAGAATAAAAATCAGGAGAGGAGCCTAAAAAACTTGAAAGCAGGAGAGGAGCCTAAGAGAATAAAAATCAGGAGAGGAGCCTAAGAGAATAAAAATCAGGAGAGGAACCTAAGAGAATAAAAATCAGGAGAGGAGCCTAAGAGAATAAAAATCAAGAGAGGAGCCTAAAAAACTTGAAAGGAGGAGAGGAGCCTAAGAGAATAAAAATCAGGAGAGGAGCCTAAGAAAATAAAAATCAGGAGAGGAGCCTAAAAAACTTAAAATCAGAAGAGGAGCCTAAGAGAATAAAAATCAGGAGAGGAGCCTAAGAGAATAAAAATCAGGAGAGGAGCCTAAGAGAATAAAAATCAGGAGAGGAGCCTAAGAGAATAAAAATCTGGAGAGGAGCCTAAGAGAATAAAAATCAGGAGAGGAGCCTAAGAGAGTAAAAATCAGGAGAGGAGCCTAAAAAACTTAAATCAGAAGAGGAGCCTAAGAGAATAAAATCAGGAGAGGAGCCTAAAAAACTGAAAATCAGAAGAGGAGCCTAAGAGAATAAAAATCAGGAGAGGAGCCTAAGAGAATAAAAATCAGGAGAGGAGCCTAAAAAACTTGAAAGCAGGAGAGGAGCCTAAGAGAATAAAAATCAGGAGAGGAGCCTAAGAGAATAAAAATCAGGAGAGGAGCCTAAAAAACTTGAAAGCAGGAGAGGAGCCTAAGAGAATAAAAATCAGGAGAGGAGCCTAAGAGAATAAAAATCAGGAGAGGAGCCTAAAAAACTTGAAAGCAGGAGAGGAGCCTAAAAGAATAAAAATCAGGAGAGGAGCCTAAGAGAATAAAAATCAGGAGAGGAGCCTAAGAGAAATAAAAATCAGGAGAGGAGCCTAAGAGAATAAAAATCAGGAGAGGAGCCTAAGAGAATAAAAATCAGGAGAGGAGCCTAAGAGAGTAAAAATCAGGAGAGGAGCCTAAAAAACTTAAAATCAGAAGAGGAGCCTAAGAGAATAAAAATCAGGAGAGGAGCCTAAGAGAATAAAAATCAGGAGAGGAGCCTAAGAGAATAAAAATCAGGAGAGGAGCCTAAGAGAGTAAAAATAAGGATAGGAGCCTAAAAAACTTAAAATCAGGAGAGGAGCCTAAGAGAATAAAAATCAGGAGAGGAGCCTAAGAGAATAAAAATCAGGAGAGGAGCCTAAGAGAATAAAAATCAGGAGAGGAGCCTAAGAGAATAAAAATCAGGAGAGGAGCCTAAGAGAATAAAAATCAGGAGAGGAGCCTAAGAGAATAAAAATCAGGAGAGGAGCCTAAAAAACTTGAAAGCAGGAGAGGAGCCTAAAAGAATAAAAATCAGGAGAGGAGCCTAAGAGAATAAAGATCAGGAGAGGAGCCTAAAAAACTTAAAATCAGAAGAGGAGCCTAAGAGAATAAAAATCAGGAGAGGAGCCTAAAAAACTGAAAATCAGAAGAGGAGCCTAAGAGAATAAAAATCAGGAGAGGAGCCTAAAAAACTTGAAAGCAGGAGAGGAGCCTAAGAGAATAAAAATCAGGAGAGGAGCCTAAGAGAATAAAAATCAGGAGAGGAGCCTAAGAGAATAAAAATCAGGAGAGGAGCCTAAGAGAATAAAAATCAGGAGAGGAGCCTAAGAGAATAAAAATCAAGAGAGGAGCCTAAAAAACTTGAAAGCAGGAGAGGAGCCTAAGAGAATAAAAATCAGGAGAGGAGCCTAAGAAAATAAAAATCAGGAGAGGAGCCTAAAAAACTTAAAATCAGAAGAGGAGCCTAAGAGAATAAAAATCAGGAGAGGAGCCTAAGAGAATAAAAATCAGGAGAGGAGCCTAAGAGAATAAAAATCAGGAGAGGAGCCTAAAAAACTTGAAAGCAGGAGAGGAGCCTAAGAGAATAAAAATCAGGAGAGGAGCCTAAAAAACTTGAAAGCAGGAGAGGAGCCTAAGAGAATAAAAATCAGGAGAGGAGCCTAAGAGAATAAAAATCTGGAGAGGAGCCTAAGAGAATAAAAATCAGGAGAGGAGCCTAAGAGAGTAAAAATCAGGAGAGGAGCCTAAAAAACTTAAAATCAGAAGAGGAGCCTAAGAGAATAAAAATCAGGAGAGGAGCCTAAAAAACTGAAAATCAGAAGAGGAGCCTAAGAGAATAAAAATCAGGAGAGGAGCCTAAGAGAATAAAAATCAGGAGAGGAGCCTAAAAAACTTGAAAGCAGGAGAGGAGCCTAAGAGAATAAAAATCAGGAGAGGAGCCTAAGAGAATAAAAATCAGGAGAGGAGCCTAAAAAACTTGAAAAAAGGAGAGGAGCCTAAGAGAATAAAAATCAGGAGAGGAGCCTAAGAGAATAAAAATCAGGAGAGGAGCCTAAGAGAATAAAAATCAGGAGAGGAGCCTAAGAGAGTAAAAATCAGGAGAGGAGCCTAAAAAACTTGAAAGCAGGAGAGGAGCCTAAGAGAATAAAAATCAGGAGAGGAGCCTAAAAAACTTGAAAGAAGGAGAGGAGCCTAAGAGAATAAAAATCAGAAGAGGAGCCTAAGAGAATAAAAATCAGGAGAGGAGCCTAAAAAACTAGAAAGCAGGACAGGAGTCTAAAAGAATAAAAATCAGGAGAGGAGCCTAAGAGAATAAAAATCAGGAGAGGAGCCTAAGAGAATAAAAATCAGGAGAGGAGCCTAAGAGAATAAAAATCAGGAGAGGAGCCTAAGAGAATAAAAATCAGGAGAGGAGCCTAAAAAACTTGAAAGCAGGAGAGGAGCCTAAGAGAATAAAAATCAGGAGAGGAGCCTAAAAAACTTAAAATCAGAAGAGGAGCCTAAGAGAATAAAAATCAGGAGAGGAGCCTAAGAGAATAAAAAGCAGGAGAGGATCCTAAGAGAATAAAAATCAGGAGAGGAGCCTAAGAGAATAAAAATCAGGAGAGGAGCCTAAAAAACTTAAAATCAGGAGAGGAGCCTAAGAGAATAAAAATCAGGAGAGGAGCCTAAAAAATTTTAAATCAGAAGAGGAGCCTAAGAGAATAAAAATCAGGAGAGGAGCCTAAGAGAATAAAAATCAGGAGAGGAGCCTAAGAGAATAAAAATCAGGAGAGGAGCCTAAAAAACTTGAAAGCAGGAGAGGAGCCTAAAAGAATAAAAATCAGGAGAGGAGCCTAAGAGAATAAAAATCAGGAGAGGATCTTAAAAAACTTAAATTCAGAAGAGGAGCCTAAGAGAATAAAAATCAGGAGAGGAGCCTAAAAAACTTAAAATCAGGAGAGGAGCCTAAGAGAATAAAAATCAGGAGAGGAGCCTAAAAAACTTAAAATGAGGAGAGGAGCCTAAAAAACTTAAAATCAGGAGAGGAGCCTAAAAAACTTAAAATCAGGAGAGGAGCCTAAGAGAATAAAAATCAGGAGAGGAGCCTAAGAGAATAAAAATCAGGAGAGGAGCCTAAGAGAATAAAAATCAGGAGAGGAGCCTAAGAGAATAAAAATCAGGAGAGGAGCCTAAGAGAATAAAAATCAGGAGAGGAGCCTAAGAGAATAAAAATCAGGAGAGGAGCCTAAGAGAATAAAAATCAGGAGAGGAGCCTAAAAAACTTAAAATCAGATGAGGAGCCTGAGAGAATAAAAATCAGGAGAGGAGCCAAAGAGAATAAAAATCAGGAGAGGAGCCTAAAAAACTTGAAAGCAGGAGAGGAGCCTAAAAGAATAAAAATCAGGAGAGGAGCCTAAGAGAATAAAAATCAGGAGAGGAGCCTAAGAGAATAAAAATCAGGAGAGGAGCCTAAAAAACAAAATCAGAAGAGGAGCCTAAGAGAATAAAAATCAGGAGAGGAGCCAAAGAGAGTAAAAATCAGGAGAGGAGCCTAAAAAACTTGAAAGCAGGAGAGGAGCCTAAGAGAATAAAAATCAGGAGAGGAGCCTAAGAGAATAAAAATCAGGAGAGGAGCCTAAGAGAATAAAAATCAGGAGAGGAGCCTAAGAGAATAAAAATCAGGAGAGGAGCCTAAGAGAATAAAAATCAGGAGAGGAGCCTAAGAGAATAAAAATCAGGAGAGGAGCCTAAAAATATTAAAATCAGGAGAGGATCCTTAGAGAATAAAAATCAGGGGAGGAGCCTAAGAGAATAAAAATCAGGAGAGGAGCCTAAAAATATTAAAATCAGAGAGGAGCTAAAAATATTAAAATCAGGAGAGGAGCCTAAGAGAATAAAAATCAGGAGAGGAGCCTAAGAGAATAAAAATCAGGAGAGGAGCCTAAAAATATTAAAATCAGGAGAGGAGCCTAAGAGAATAAACATCAGGAGAGGAGCCTAAAAAATTTTAAATCAGAAGAGGAGCCTAAGAGAATAAAAATCAGGAGAGGAGCCTAAGAGAATAAAAATCAGGAGAGGAGCCTAAGAGAATAAAAATCAGGAGAGGAGCCTAAAAAACTTGAAAGCAGGAGAGGAGCCTAAAAGAATAAAAATCAGGAGAGGAGCCTAAGAGAATAAAAATCAGAGAGGGATCTTAAAAAACTTAAATTCAGAAGAGGAGCCTAAGAGAATAAAAATCAGGAGAGGAGCCTAAAAAACTAAAATCAGGAGAGGAGCCTAAGAGAATAAAAATCAGGAGAGGAGCCTAAAAAACTTAAAATGAGGAGAGGAGCCTAAAAAACTTAAAATCAGGAGAGGAGCCTAAAAAACTTAAAATCAGGAGAGGAGCCTAAGAGAATAAAAATCAGGAGAGGAGCCTAAGAGAATAAAAATCAGGAGAGGAGCCTAAGAGAATAAAAATCAGGAGAGGAGCCTAAGAGAATAAAAATCAGGAGAGGAGCCTAAGAGAATAAAAATCAGGAGAGGAGCCTAAGAGAATAAAAATCAGGAGAGGAGCCTAAGAGAATAAAAATCAGGAGAGGAGCCAAAGAGAATAAAAATCAGGAGAGGAGCCTAAAAAACTTAAAATCAGATGAGGAGCCTGAGAGAATAAAAATCAGGAGAGGAGCCAAAGAGAATAAAAATCAGGAGAGGAGCCTAAAAAACTTGAAAGCAGGAGAGGAGCCTAAAAGAATAAAAATCAGGAGAGGAGCCTAAGAGAATAAAAATCAGGAGAGGAGCCTAAGAGAATAAAAATCAGGAGAGGAGCCTAAAAAACAAAATCAGAAGAGGAGCCTAAGAGAATAAAAATCAGGAGAGGAGCCAAAGAGAGTAAAAATCAGGAGAGGAGCCTAAAAAACTTGAAAGCAGGACAGGAGACTAAAAGAATAAAAATCAGGAGAGGAGCCTAAGAGAATAAAAATCAGGAGAGGAGCCTAAGAGAATAAAAATCAGGAGAGGAGCCTAAGAGAATAAAAATCAGGAGAGGAGCCTAAGAGAATAAAAATCAGGAGAGGAGCCTAAAAAACTTAAAATCAGGAGAGGAGCCTAAGAGAATAAAAATCAGGAGAGGAGCCTAAAAAACTTAAAATGAGGAGAGGAGCCTAAAAAACTTAAAATCAGGAGAGGAGCCTAAAAAACTTAAAATCAGGAGAGGAGCCTAAGAGAATAAAAATCAGGAGAGGAGCCTAAGAGAATAAAAATCAGGAGAGGAGCCTAAGAGAATAAAAATCAGGAGAGGAGCCTAAGAGAATAAAAATCAGGAGAGGAGCCTAAGAGAATAAAAATCAGGAGAGGAGCCTAAGAGAATAAAAATCAGGAGAGGAGCCTAAGAGAATAAAAATCAGGAGAGGAGCCAAAGAGAATAAAAATCAGGAGAGGAGCCTAAAAAACTTAAAATCAGATGAGGAGCCTGAGAGAATAAAAATCAGGAGAGGAGCCAAAGAGAATAAAAATCAGGAGAGGAGCCTAAAAAACTTGAAAGCAGGAGAGGAGCCTAAAAGAATAAAAATCAGGAGAGGAGCCTAAGAGAATAAAAATCAGGAGAGGAGCCTAAGAGAATAAAAATCAGGAGAGGAGCCTAAAAAACAAAATCAGAAGAGGAGCCTAAGAGAATAAAAATCAGGAGAGGAGCCAAAGAGAGTAAAAATCAGGAGAGGAGCCTAAAAAACTTGAAAGCAGGACAGGAGACTAAAAGAATAAAAATCAGGAGAGGAGCCTAAGAGAATAAAAATCAGGAGAGGAGCCTAAGAGAATAAAAATCAGGAGAGGAGCCTAAGAGAATAAAAATCAGGAGAGGAGCCTAAGAGAATAAAAATCAGGAGAGGAGCCTAAAAATATTAAAATCAGGAGAGGATCCTTAGAGAATAAAAATCAGGGGAGGAGCCTAAGAGAATAAAAATCAGGAGAGGAGCCTAAAAATATTAAAATCAGGAGAGGAGCCTAAAAATATTAAAATCAGGAGAGGAGCCTAAGAGAATAAAAATCAGGAGAGGAGCCTAAGAGAATAAAAATCAGGAGAGGAGCCTAAAAATATTAAAATCAGGAGAGGAGCCTAAGAGAATAAACATCAGGAGAGGAGCCTAAAAATATTAAAATCAGGAGAGGAGCCTAAAAATATTAAAATCAGGAGAGGAGCCTAAGAGAATAAAAATCAGGAGAGGAGCCTAAGAGAATAAAAATCAGGAGAGGAGCCTAAAAATATTAAAATCAGGACAGGAGCCTAAGAGAATAAACATCAGGAGAGGAGCCTAAGAGAATAAAAATCATGAGAGGAGCCTAAACAATTTAAAAACGACTTCCTAACCATCTCTGGCTCTTTGCCCCGCACTTATCTTTCCCAGAGCCGGGGACGCCAAGCCATCTTGGATGCACAGGAGGGGCACCTGGGCTGCCTCAGGGGTTCCTGCCATCGCCACACTACTAGCAGTCAACTGTGAGAAAGAAAACCAGACACCATATCTGAGTAGTGTGGCACGTGGCCCCAGCCCCCACGATCCCTACTCCTCCTGCTGCCTCCCCGACTCACCTCCAATGCTCATCTGCTCCCAATGGTTAGCCAGATGGCATCTGCAATCAAAAAAGCTCAATGCTTCATTGCTGATCCGTTTTATACTCGGAGATTACCTACAAGGGCTGCTCGAGAGGACCAAATTTTGTTCGTCACATCACTTTGAGTTGGCTTTAGCCCTGTGAGGCTGCCTACATATCCTGCAAAAAAACCCAGAGGCAAGTGTAAGAATTGATATACTGCCCAAGAGTATGCTGCTCCCATGGCAGTTTCTGTCTGACACCCCTTGACCGTGACCTCTTACAGGCAGGGTCCCTGTCACGCTGGACTGTACGTTAGAAGTTGGTGCATTGCCTGGAAAACAAAAAAACAAGTATGTACACAGATTCACCACAAGTACCCTGCCCACAAAAGAGCAGCTGGTTGTGTCCTGCAGTCACTGCTCACCTTGCTCACCAGGCTCACCTTCCCTCTGGTGCCTATCGTCTGCTGGGCCGAGGGCTCCACAATCTTAAAAAATACCCAAAACCACAAAACTAAGCCACCAAACCATCCAAATGATCAAGTAAACCTAGGGCCAAAAGTCATGTCTTGGCTCTGACCTCACATGAGAAGCCACCTTCTGACTCTCCTCCTCCAGCCTCTTCTGTTTTACATCTCTGCTTTACATCCAGTCCCTCTGACACTGCAAAGAAATGAGTTGGCCAAGTCAGCCATATAAATGGAGGGACCTTAACTGCTGTGCAATTCTAATTTCTCTTTAGACAAGCCATCTGGGGTCCGAAGACAACCTCCACAAACAAACACCTCCCTAACTGAAAGGCCCTGCCGTACCACTCCCATCGTCTCCAGAAAAGCCCGCTCTCGTGACTGCACGCATGCTGCAGGCAGGGGCTGCCTCCGGGAGGACCAGAGAACTGCTGCCCTGGGTGGCTGAGCCTATCACAGGTTACCTGTGAAGTCTCCTTCCTACTCCACCTATCCTCAAGTCTACACTGCAGGGCAGAGCAGTTCCAGGCCAAACACAAACTCCAGTGGTACATTTCTGGACAAGTGCTGTGGTGCAACAACTGTGAATTGTGATTGTGAATTGTAAGACACAAAACACAGACTGGACAAAGGACACGACACAGACCTGAACGACTCTGCCCTGCACATCCTACCCCAGTGATGGAAAGTAAACTGCTCCTCCTATGTGTGCCAAGGGCCTCTTAGGGCAGACCCTTTCCCCTATGCTAATTCGAAAATCCCTCCCTCCTAACCATAAAACTGGACCCAGCTCTCATCCCCTCTCCAGGTGGGAGTCCTCCACTTATCTTTCCATAGTCGGGCATGTGAATCCATCTTCGATGCAAAGGAAGGACGCCCGGCTGGCTCAGAGGGTCCTGTGATCCCTGACTCGGTCACTATGAGAAAGAAAAGCGAAACTGAGACAAGAGTTGGGCAGCACGTGGGAGATAACCCTGCAATTGGCTACTCACCCTCCCCTGAGCTGAGAGGTTCTCGGGCCACTGGCTCCAACTCGAGTCAGAGGCTGCTGCCGTCACCGTGTGCCGTACCTGGGTGAGTGAGGAAAAAAAGTTACGTGGTGTCTCTGAAACACCCAGCACCTCCTCCCTACCTCCCCGACTCAACCTGAAGGCTCCTCCATTGCCAAAGGCAGGCTGGATGGCACCTACAACTGGAAGAGGTTGAGCCTTAATTGATGACCCTCGTAGTACTAGGAGATTACTCACACGGGCAGCTGAAGACTATCAAACCTAATTGGCAGGTGGCTCCAGCCCTCTGAGGCTGCACACGTTCTTTGCAAAGTAAAAAAGCCAAAGGCAAATGTACATACTGAGATACTGCCTGAAAGGATGGCTTTCCTGTGGGAGTTCCTACCTACCTCTCCTCCACAGTGACCTCTTACCGACAGGGTCCCCGAAGCACTGGACTGTCTGTTAGAAGGTGGCAGAACCCCTGGAAAACACAAGAAACCAAGTATGTGCACAGATTCACCACAACACCTGTAAAAGACCATCTAGTTCTGTCCTGGAGTCAATGCTCACCTTGCTCACAGGTACTCACCTGGATCACCTCCCCTCCGGTGCCTAGAGCCTCCTAGGCTGAGGGCTCTGCAGCTGAAAACAAAGAAAAACCAAACCAAACCAAGAAAATCCTTAACGCAGTGAGTAAACGTGGAGCCAGAAGCCACATCTTTGTGCTGATGTCAAGTGACCACCCACCTTCTTGCTCTGTTCCTCTGGCCTCTGTTCTGTTCAACTCTGCTTTACACCCTGTCCCTCTGACACGGTAAAGAAACCCTAACCAAAGTCACCCAGATGGATGGGGAGAGCTCAGAGTCTCCCTCCTCTTTAGGCAAACCCCCCAGGGTCACTGCCTGCAGCCAAAGACTGCAGCTGTAATCACGCAGAACATCTGGGTGAAGGAAAGGAAAACTTAAGTGGCACATCTGAAAAGTCAGTGGATGCCTTCACAGATATTTAGGGGGCTCCTGGACACTGCTTTCCACCCATACTACCTTCAAAACACCCCTGGCAATTCCTAAGCTGACACCCCAGCCCTCCTTCCATCTCTGGGCTGTAACCCCTCACTGACTACTTGCAAACCTGGGTGTCTGTAGCCATCTTCAACACAGAGCAGCTTCACCTCAGGGCAGGATAACACTTGCGAAAAAATGCCAAACTGCAGTTGAGATGGTCAGGAGATCCCAAAAGATGCAAGGCTCCTAAGGAAAAGAAAAAAAGATAACAAATTACAAGAGCACCTTACCAACACAGGACACAAAACTGGTAAATTTAAGAACCTTGCATTTGAGTGTAATCCTCTTCATTGCCATATACAGCTCTGCTTCTTTGGATGCCAAAGCTGATGCTTCAATAAAGCAGGAATAGCTTGAGAAGCCCCATTCATTGAAAGAAAGGGAGAGCTCTTACCCCAATGAAGCCCAGCTGCTGAATGACCTCCTCGGGCAAAGGCTGGGGTTAATATACCCCTGGCCACGCCCACACACCTTCCCATGAGGCCCGAGGGAAAGGGAGGAGCCAAATGCCACAGAGTATAAAAGCTCTGGGAGGAGTAGCATTTATCTTTCTGAGAGCCGGGGATGCCAAGCCATCTTGGATGCACAGGAGGGGCACCTGGGCTGC
Source organism: Pseudopipra pipra (assembly GCF_036250125.1). Taxonomy (NCBI): domain Eukaryota; kingdom Metazoa; phylum Chordata; class Aves; order Passeriformes; family Pipridae; genus Pseudopipra; species Pseudopipra pipra. Next base: position 16,089 of record NW_026990901.1, read on the forward strand.
CTCAGGGGTTCCTGCCATCGTCACACTACTAGCAGTCAACTGCGAGAAAGAAAACCAGACTCCAGATCTGACTAGCGTGGCACGTGGCCCCAGCCCCCACGATCCCTCTACTCACTCTCAACGAGGCAGGTCCTCGCGTCGCTGGCTCTCACCGGACTCGGACACTGCGGCTGTCATCTTCTGGGATACCTGAGTGAGCGAGAGACAAAATTAGAGGGCATCTCTAAAGCTGCAGTGGATCCCCGCTCCTCCTGCTGCCTCCCCAACTCACCTACAAGGCTCCTCTCTCTTCAGCTGCTCCCAAGACCGCCCCTGCAAATGAAATGGCCAAATGCTCAAACACTCAGCTCTCAAACATTTAGGGACTGCTCACAACCAAAGCCAAAAACCTCTAAACCCTACACAATCTTTGCTACTCTACCTAGCCGGGACTCTAGACCCCCCAGCAGGGCATCGCAAGACCATCCTGCTCACAGACTGGACAGCCATCGGCTCCACTGTCTAAGGGAACTGACATCTTGATGTCAGACTCCCAGCCATATTCCATCTACCCACTGATCCACGGAGCAGGGCAGAGCAGGTCCAGGCTGACCCCAAGTGACACATCCCCTACCTGGGACCACACACACCACGTGACACAAAACACGCACCAGACAAAGGACGGGACACAGACCGCAACTGCTCTGCCCGGCACACGTGAATCCCAAGAGAAAAAGCAAGTCCTTCCTTTCATGAGTCCAAATAACCTGGCACACGATACCCCGTGCACCGGACTCATGTCAAAAATCCCTCCAGGCCAGGCACACACTTGCACCCACTCCCAACCCCTCTCTGGCTCTTTGCCCCGCACTTATCTTTCCCAGAGTCGGGCCGCCAAGCCATCTTGGATGCACAGGAGGGGCACCTGGGCTGCCTCAGGGGTTCCTGCCATCGCCACACTACTAGCAGTCAACTGCGAGAAAGAAAACCAGACTCCAGATCTGACTAGCGTGGCACGTGGCCCCAGCCCCCACGATCCCTCTACTCATTCTCAGCGAGGCAGGTCCTCGTGTCGCTGGCTCTGACCACAGTTGGACAAGGTGCTGTCATCTTCTGGGATACCTGAGTGAGCGAGAGACAAAATTAGAGGGCATCTCTAAAGCTGCAGTGGATCCCCGCTCCTCCTGCTGCCTCCCCAACTCACCTACAAGGCTCCTCTCTCTTCAGCTGCTCCCAACACCGCCCCTGCAAATGAAATGGCCAAATGCTCAAACACTCAGCTCTCAAACATTTAGGGACTGCTCACAACCAAAGCCAAAAACCTCTAAACCCTACACACTCTTTGCTACTCTACCTAGCCGGGACTCTAGACTCCCCAGCACGGCATCGCAAGACCATCCTGCTCACACACTGGACAGCCATCGGTTCCACTGTCTAAGGGAACTGACATCTTGATGTCAGACTCCCAGCCATATTCCATCTACCCACTGATCCACGGAGCAGGGCAGAGCAGCTCCAGGCTGACCCCAAGTGACACATCCCCTACCTGTGACCACACACACCACGTGACCAAAAAACACGCACCAGACAAAGGACGGGACACAGACCGCAACTGCTCTGCCCGGCACACGGGAATCCCAAGAGAAAAAGCAAGTCCTTCCTTTCATGAGTCCAAATAACCTGGCACAGGATACCCCGTGCACCGGACTCATGTCAAAAATCCCTCCAGGCCAGGCACACACTTGCACCCACTCCCAACCCCTCTCTGGCTCTTTGCCCCGCACTTATCTTTCCGAGAGCCGGGGATGCCAAGCCATCTTGGATGCACAGGAGGGGCACCTGGGCTGCCTCAGGGGTTCCTGCCATCGTCACACTACTAGCAGTCAACTGCGAGAAAGAAAACCAGACTCCAGATCTGACTAGCGTGGCACGTGGCCCCAGCCCCCACGATCCCTCTACTCACTCTCAAAGAGGCAGGTCCTCGCGTCGCTGGCTCTCACCGGACTCGGACACTGGGGCTGTCATCTTCTGGGATACCTGAGTGAGCGAGAGACAAAATTAGAGGGCATCTCTAAAGCTGCAGTGGATCCCCGCTCCTCCTGCTGCCTCCCCAACTCACCTACAAGGCTCCTCTCTCTTCAGCTGCTCCCAAGACAGCCCCTGCAAATGAAATGGCCAAAGGCTCAAACACTCAGCTCTCAAACATTTAGGGACTGCTCACAACCAAAGCCGAAAACCTCTAAACCCTACACAATCTTTGCTACTCTACCTAGCCGGGACTCTAGACTCCCCAGCACGGCATCGCAAGACCATCCTGCTCACAGACTGGACAGCCATCGGCTCCACTGTCTAAGGGAACTGACATCTTGATGTCAGACTCCCAGCCATATTCCATCTACCCACTGATCCACGGAGCAGGGCAGAGCAGCTCCAGGCTGACCCCAAATGACACATCCCCTACCTGTGACCACACACACCACGTGACCAAAAAACACGCACCAGACAAAGGACGGGACACAGACCGCAACTGCTCTGCCCGGCACACGTGAATCCCAAGAGAAAAAGCAAGTCCTTCCTTTCATGAGTCCGAATAACCTGGCACAGGATACCCCGTGCACCGGACTCATGTCAAAAATCCCTCCAGGCCAGGCACACACTTGCACCCACTCCCAACCCCTCTCTGGCTCTTTGCCCCGCACTTATCTTTCCCAGAGCCGGGGATGCCAAGCCATCTTGGATGCACAGGAGGGGCACCTGGGCTGCCTCAGGGGTTCCTGCCATCGTCACACTACTAGCAGTCAACTGCGAGAAAGAAAACCAGACTCCAGATCTGACTAGCGTGGCACGTGGCCCCAGCCCCCACGATCCCTCTACTCACTCTCAACGAGGCAGGACCTCCTGTCGCTGGCTCTGACCACAGTTGGACAAGGTGCTGTCATCTTCTGGGATACCTGAGTGAGCGAGAGACAAAATTAGAGGGCATCTCTAAAGCTGCAGTGGATTCCCGCTCCTCCTGCTGCCTCCCCAACTCACCTACAAGGCTCCTCTCTCTTCAGCTGCTCCCAACACCGCCCCTGCAAATGAAATGGCCAAATGCTCAAACACTCAGCTCTCAAACATTTAGGGACTGCTCACAACCAAAGCCAAAAACCTCTAAACCCTACACACTCTTTGCTACTCTACCTAGCCGGGACTCTAGACTCCCCAGCAGGGCATCGCAAGACCATCCTGCTCACAGACTGGACAGCCATCGGCTCCACTGTCTAAGGGAACTGACATCTCGATGACAGACTCCCAGCCATATTCCATCTACCCACTGATCCACGGAGCAGGGCAGAGCAGCTCCAGGCTGACCCCAAGTGACACATCCCCTACCTGTGACCACACACACCACGTGACCAAAAAACACGCACCAGACAAAGGACGGGACACAGACCGCAACTGCTCTGCCCGGCACACGGGAATCCCAAGAGAAAAAGCAAGTCCTTCCTTTCATGAGTCCAAATAACGTGGCACAGGATACCCCGTGCACCGGACTCATGTCAAAAATCCCTCCAGGCCAGGCACACACTTGCACCCACTCCCAACCCCTCGCTGGCTCTTTGCCCCGCACTTATCTTTCCCAGAGCCGGGGACGCCAAGCCATCTTGGATGCACAGGAGGGGCACCTGGGCTGCCTCAGGGGTTCCTGCCATCGTCACACTACTAGCAGTCAACTGCAAGAAAGAAAACCAGACTCCAGATCTGACTAGCGTGGCACGTGGCCCCAGCCCCCACGATCCTTCTACTCACTCTCAACGAGGCAGGTCCTCGCGTCACTGGCTCTCACCGGACTCGGACACTGGGGCTGTCATCTTCTGGGATACCTGAGTGAGCGAGAGACAAAATTAGAGGGCATCTCTAAAGCTGCAGTGGATCCCCGCTCCTCCTGCTGCCTCCCCAACTCACCTACAAGGCTCCTCTCTCTTCAGCTGCTCCCAAGACCGCCCCTGCAAATGAAATGGCCAAATGCTCAAACACTCAGCTCTCAAACATTTAGGGACTGCTCACAACCAAAGCCGAAAACCTCTAAACCCTACACAATCTTTGCTACTCTACCTAGCCGGGACTCTAGACTCCCCAGCACGGCATCGCAAGACCATCCTGCTCACAGACTGGACAGCCATCGGCTCCACTGTCTAAGGGAACTGACATCTTGATGTCAGACTCCCAGTCATATTCCATCTACCCACTGATCCACGCAGCAGGGCAGAGCAGCTCCAGGCTGACCCCAAGTGACACATCCCCTACCTGTGACCACACACACCACGTGACCAAAAAACACGCACCAGACAAAGGACGGGACACAGACCGCAACTGCTCTGCCCGGCACACGTGAATCCCAAGAGAAAAAGCAAGTCCTTCCTTTCATGAGTCCGAATAACCTGGCACAGGATACCCCGTGCACCGGACTTCACATGTCAAAAATCCCTCCAGGCCAGGCACACACTTGCACCCACTCCCAACCCCTCTCTGGCTCTTTGCCCCGCACTTATCTTTCCGAGAGCCGGGGACGCCAAGCCATCTTGGATGCACAGGAGGGGCACCTGGGCTGCCTCAGGGGTTCCTGCCATCGTCACACTACTAGCAGTCAACTGCGAGAAAGAAAACCAGACTCCAGATCTGACTAGCGTGGCACGTGGCCCCAGCCCCCACGATCCCTCTACTCACTCTCAACGAGGCAGGTCCTCGTGTCGCTGGCTCTGACCACAGTTGGACAAGGTGCTGTCATCTTCTGGGATACCTGAGTGAGCGAGAGACAAAATTAGAGGGCATCTCTAAAGCTGCAGTGGATCCCCGCTCCTCCTGCTGCCTCCCCAACTCACCTACAAGGCTCCTCTCTCTTCAGCTGCTCCCAAGACCGCCCCTGCAAATGAAATGGCCAAATGCTCAAACACTCAGCTCTCAAACATTTAGGGACTGCTCACAACCAAAGCCAAAAACCTCTAAACCCTACACAATCTTTGCTACTCTACCTAGCCGGGACTCTAGACCCCCCAGCAGGGCATCGCAAGACCATCCTGCTCACAGACTGGACAGCCATCGGCTCCACTGTCTAAGGGAACTGACATCTTGATGTCAGACTCCCAGCCATATTCCATCTACCCACTGATCCACAGAGCAGGGCAGAGCAGCTCCAGGCTGACCCAAGTGACACATCCCCTACCTGTGACCACACACACCACGTGACCAAAAAATACGCACCAGACAAAGGACGGGACACAGACCCCAACTGCTCTGCCCGGCACACGGGAATCCAAAGAGAAAAAGCAACTCCTTCCTTTCATGAGTCCAAATAACCTGGCACAGGATACCCCGTGCACCGGACTCATGTCAAAAATCCCTCCAGGCCAGGCACACACTTGCACCCCCACTCCCAACCCCTCTCTGGCTCTTTGCCCCGCACTTATCTTTCGAGAGCCGGGGATGCCAAGCCATCTTGGATGCACAGGAGGGGCACCTGGGCTGCCTCAGGGGTTCCTGCCATCGTCACACTACTAGCAGTCAACTGCGAGAAAGAAAACCACACTCCAGATCTGACTAGCGTGGCACGTGGCCCCAGCCCCCACGATCCCTCTACTCACTCTCAGCGAGGCAGGTCCTCGTGTCGCTGGCTCTCACCGGACTCGGACACTGGGGCTGTCATCTTCTGGGATACCTGAGTGAGCGAGAGACAAAATTAGAGGGCATCTCTAAAGCTGCAGTGGATCCCCGCTCCTCCTGCTGCCTCCCCAACTCACCTAAAAGGCTCCTCTCTCTTCAGCTGCTCCCAAGACCGCCCCTGCAAATGAAATGGCCAAATGCTCAAACACTCAGCTCTCAAACATTTAGGGACTGCTCACAACCAAAGCCAAAAACCTCTAAACCCTACACACTCTTTGCTACTCTACCTAGCCGGGACTCTAGACTCCCCAGCAGGGCATCGCAAGACCATCCTGCTCACAGACTGGACAGCCATCGGCTCCACTGTCTAAGGGAACTGACATCTTGATGTCAGACTCCCAGCCATATTCCATCTACCCACTGATCCACGCAGCAGGGCAGAGCAGGTCCAGGCTGACCCCAAGTGACACATCCTCTACCTGTGACCACACACACCACGTGACCAAAAAACACGCACCAGACAAAGGACGGGACACAGACCGCAACTGCTCTGCCCGGCACACGTGAATCCAAAGAGAAAAAGCAACTCCTTCCTTTCATGAGTCCGAATAACCTGGCACAGGATACCCCGTGCACCGGACTCATGTCAAAAATCCCTCCAGGCCAGGCACACACTTGCACCCACTCCCAACCCCTCTCTGGCTCTTTGCCCCGCACTTATCTTTCCCAGAGCCGGGGACGCCAAGCCATCTTGGATGCACAGGAGGGGCACCTGGGCTGCCTCAGGGGTTCCTGCCATCGTCACACTACTAGCAGTCAACTGCGAGAAAGAAAACCAGACTCCAGATCTGACTAGCGTGGCACGTGGCCCCAGCCCCCACGATTCCTCTACTCACTCTCAACGAGGCAGGTCCTCGTGTCGCTGGCTCTGACCACAGTTGGACAAGGTGCTGTCATCTTCTGGGTAACCTGAGTGAGCGAGAGACAAAATTAGAGGGCATCTCTAAAGCTGCAGTGGATCCCCGCTCCTCCTGCTGCCTCCCCAACTCACCTACAAGGCTCCTCTCTCTTCAGCTGCTCCCAACACCGCCCCTGCAAATGAAATGGCCAAAGGCTCAAACACTCAGCTCTCAAACATTTAGGGACTGCTCACAACCAAAGCCAAAAACCTCTAAACCCTACACACTCTTTGCTACTCTACCTAGCCGAGACTCTAGACCCCCCAGCAGGGCATCGCAAGACCATCCTGCTCACAGACTGGACAGCCATCGGCTCCACTGTCTAAGGGAACTGACACCTTGATGTCAGACTCCCAGCCATATTCCATCTACCCACTGATCCACGGAGCAGGGCAGAGCAGCTCCAGGCTGACCCCAAGTGACACATCCCCTACCTGTGACCACACACACCACGTGACAAAAAAACACGCACCAGACAAAGGACGGGACACAGACCGCAACTGCTCTGCCCGGCACACGGGAATCCCAAGAGAAAAAGCAAGTCCTTCCTTTCATGAGTCCAAATAACCTGGCACAGGATACCCCGTGCACCGGACTCATGTCAAAAATCCCTCCAGGCCATGCACACACTTGCACCCACTCCCAACCCCTCGCTGGCTCTTTGCCCCGCACTTATCTTTCCCAGAGCCGGGCCGCCAAGCCATCTTGGATGCACAGGAGGGGCACCTGGGCTGCCTCAGGGGTTCCTGCCATCGTCACACTACTAGCAGTCAACTGCGAGAAAGAAAACCAGACTCCAGATCTGACTAGCGTGGCACGTGGCCCCAGCCCCCACGATCCCTCTACTCACTCTCAACGAGGCAGGTCCTCGCGTCGCTGGCTCTCACCGGACTCGGACACTGGGGCTGTCATCTTCTGGGATACCTGAGTGAGCGAGAGACAAAATTAGAGGGCATCTCTAAAGCTGCAGTGGATCCCCGCTCCTCCTGCTGCCTCCCCAACTCACCTACAAGGCTCCTCTCTCTTCAGCTGCTCCCAAGACAGCCCCTGCAAATGAAATGGCCAAAGGCTCAAACACTCAGCTCTCAAACATTTAGGGACTGCTCATAGCCAAAGCGAAAAACCTCTAAACCCTACACACTCTTTGCTACTCTACCTAGCCGGGACTCTAGACCCCCCAGCAGGGCATCGCAAGACCATCCTGCTCACAGACTGGACAGCCATCGGCTCCACTGTCTAAGGGAACTGACATCTTGATGTCAGACTCCCAGCCATATTCCATCTACCCACTGATCCACGGAGCAGGGCAGAGCAGCTCCAGGCTGACCCCAAGTGACACATCCCCTACCTGTGACCACACACATCACGTGACAAAAAAACACGCACCAGACAAAGGACGGGACACAGACCGCAACTGCTCTGCCCGGCACACGGGAATCCAAAGAGAAAAAGCAAGTCCTTCCTTTCATGAGTCCAAATAACCTGGCACAGGATACCCCGTGCACCGGACTCATGTCAAAAATCCCTCCAGGCCAGGCACACACTTGCACCCCCACTCCCAAACCCTCTCGGGCTCTTTGCCCCGCACTTATCTTTCCCAGAGCCGGGCCGCCAAGCCATCTTGGATGCACAGGAGGGGCACCTGGGCTGCCTCAGGGGTTCCTGCCATCGTCACACTACTAGCAGTCAACTGCGAGAAAGAAAACCAGACTCCAGATCTGACTAGCGTGGCACGTGGCCCCAGCCCCCACGATCCCTCTACTCACTCTCAACGAGGCAGGTCCTCCTGTCGCTGGCTCTCACTGGACTCGGACACTGGGGCTGTCATCTTCTGGGATACCTGAGTGAGCGAGAGACAAAATTAGAGGGCATCTCTAAAGCTGCAGTGGATCCCCGCTCCTCCTGCTGCCTCCCCAACTCACCTACAAGGCTCCTCTCTCTTCAGCTGCTCCCAACACCGTCCCTGCAAATGAAATGGCCAAATGCTCAAACACTCAGCTCTCAAACATTTAGGGACTGCTCACAACCAAAGCCAAAACCTCTAAACCCTACACACTCTTTGCTACTCTACCTAGCCGAGACTCTAGACCCCCCAGCAGGGCATCGCAAGACCATCCTGCTCACAGACTGGACAGCCATCGGCTCCACTGTCTAAGGGAACTGACACCTTGATGTCAGACTCCCAGCCATATTCCATCTACCCACTGATCCACGGAGCAGGGCAGAGCAGCTCCAGGCTGACCCCAAGTAACACATCCCCTACCTGTGACCACACACACCACGTGACAAAAAAACACGCACCAGACAAAGGACGGGACACAGACCGCAACTGCTCTGCCCGGCACACGGGAATCCCAAGAGAAAAAGCAAGTCCTTCCTTTCATGAGTCCAAATAACCTAGCACAGGATACCCCGTGCACCGGACTCATGTCAAAAATCCCTCCAGGCCAGGCACACACTTGCACCCACTCCCAACCCCTCGCTGGCTCTTTGCCCCGCACTTATCTTTCCCAGAGCCGGGCCGCCAAGCCATCTTGGATGCACAGGAGGGGCACCTGGGCTGCCTCAGGGGTTCCTGCCATCGTCACACTACTAGCAGTCAACTGCGAGAAAGAAAACCAGACTCCAGATCTGACTAGCGTGGCACGTGGCCCCAGCCCCCACGATCCCTCTACTCACTCTCAACGAGGCAGGTCCTCGCGTCGCTGGCTCTGACCGGACTCGGACACTGGGGCTGTCATCTTCTGGGATACCTGAGTGAGCGAGAGACAAAATTAGAGGGCATCTCTAAAGCTGCAGTGGATCCCCGCTCCTCCTGCTGCCTCCCCAACTCACCTACAAGGCTCCTCTCTCTTCAGCTGCTCCCAAGACCGCCCCTGCAAATGAAATGGCCAAATGCTCAAACACTCAGCTCTCAAACATTTAGGGACTGCTCACAACCAAAGCCGAAAACCTCTAAACCCTACACAATCTTTGCTACTCTACCTAGCCGGGACTCTAGACTCCCCAGCACGGCATCGCAAGACCATCCTGCTCACAGACTGGACAGCCATCGGCTCCACTGTCTAAGGGAACTGACATCTTGATGTCAGACTCCCAGCCATATTCCATCTACCCACTGATCCACGCAGCAGGGCAGAGCAGCTCCAGGCTGACCCCAAGTGACACATCCCCTACCTGTGACCACACACACCACGTGACAAAAAAACACGCACCAGACAAAGGACGGGACACAGACCGCAACTGCTCTGCCCGGCACACGGGAATCCAAAGAGAAAAAGCAAGTCCTTCCTTTCATGAGTCCGAATAACCTGGCACAGGATACCCCGTGCACCGGACTCATGTCAAAAATCCCTCCAGGCCAGGCACACACTTGCACCCACTCCCAACCCCTCTCTGGCTCTTTGCCCCGCACTTATCTTTCCGAGAGCCGGGGACGCCAAGCCATCTTGGATGCACAGGAGGGGCACCTGGGCTGCCTCAGGGGTTCCTGCCATCGTCACACTACTAGCAGTCAACTGCGAGAAAGAAAACCAGACTCCAGATCTGACTAGCGTGGCACGTGGCCCCAGCCCCCACGATCCCTCTACTCACTCTCAACGAGGCAGGTCCTCGTGTCGCTGGCTCTGACCACAGTTGGACAAGGTGCTGTCATCTTCTGGGATACCTGAGTGAGCGAGAGACAAAATTAGAGGGCATCTCTAAAGCTGCAGTGGATCCCCGCTCCTCCTGCTGCCTCCCCAACTCACCTACAAGGCTCCTCTCTCTTCAGCTGCTCCCAAGACCGCCCCTGCAAATGAAATGGCCAAATGCTCAAACACTCAGCTCTCAAACATTTAGGGACTGCTCACAACCAAAGCCAAAAACCTCTAAACCCTACACACTCTTTGCTACTCTACCTAGCCGGGACTCTAGACCCCCCAGCAGGGCATCGCAAGACCATCCTGCTCACACACTGGACAGCCATCGGCTCCACTGTCTAAGGGAACTGACATCTTGATGTCAGACTCCCAGCCATATTCCATCTACCCACTGATCCACGCAGCAGGGCAGAGCAGGTCCAGGCTGACCCCAAGTGACACATCCCCTACCTGTGACCACACACACCACGTGACACAAAACACGCACCAGACAAAGGACGGGACACAGACCGCAACTGCTCTGCCCGGCACACGGGAATCCAAAGAGAAAAAGCAAGTCCTTCCTTTCATGAGTCCAAATAACCTGGCACAGGATACCCCGTGCACCGGACTCATGTCAAAAATCCCTCCAGGCCAGGCACACACTTGCACCCACTCCCAACCCCTCTCTGGCTCTTTGCCCCGCACTTATCTTTCCCAGAGCCAGGGACGCCAAGTCATCTTGGATGCACAGGAGGGGCACCTGGGCTGCCTCAGGGGTTCCTGCCATCGTCACACTACTAGCAGTCAACTGCGAGAAAGAAAACCAGACTCCAGATCTGACTAGCGTGGCATGTGGCCCCAGCCCCCACGATCCCTCTACTCACTCTCAACGAGGCAGGTCCTCGCGTCGCTGGCTCTGACCGGACTCGGACACTGGGGCTGTCATCTTCTGGGATACCTGAGTGAGCGAGAGACAAAATTAGAGGGCATCTCTAAAGCTGCAGTGGATCCCCGCTCCTCCTGCTGCCTCCCCAACTCACCTACAAGGCTCCTCTCTCTTCAGCTGCTCCCAAGACCGCCCCTGCAAATGAAATGGCCAAATGCTCAAACACTCAGCTCTCAAACATTTAGGGACTGCTCACAACCAAAGCCAAAAACCTCTAAACCCTACACAATCTTTGCTACTCTACCTAGCCGGGACTCTAGACCCCCCAGCAGGGCATCGCAAGACCATCCTGCTCACAGACTGGACAGCCATCGGCTCCACTGTCTAAGGGAACTGACATCTTGATGTCAGACTCCCAGCCATATTCCATCTACCCACTGATCCACGGAGCAGGGCAGAGCAGGTCCAGGCTGACCCCAAGTGACACATCCCCTACCTGTGACCACACACACCACGTGACCAAAAAATACGCACCAGACAAAGGACGGGACACAGACCGCAACTGCTCTGCCCGGCACACGGGAATCCCAAGAGAAAAAGCAACTCCTTCCTTTCATGAGTCCGAATAACCTGGCACAGGATACCCCGTGCACCGGACTCATGTCAAAAATCCCTCCAGGCCAGGCACACACTTGCACCCACTCCCAACCCCTCTCTGGCTCTTTGCCCCGCACTTATCTTTCCCAGAGCCGGGGACGCCAAGCCATCTTGGATGCACAGGAGGGGCACCTGGGCTGCCTCAGGGGTTCCTGCCATCGTCACACTACTAGCAGTCAACTGCGAGAAAGAAAACCAGACTCCAGATCTGACTAGCGTGGCACGTGGCCCCAGCCCCCACGATTCCTCTACTCACTCTCAACGAGGCAGGTCCTCGTGTCGCTGGCTCTGACCACAGTTGGACAAGGTGCTGTCATCTTCTGGGATACCTGAGTGAGCGAGAGACAAAATTAGAGGGCATCTCTAAAGCTGCAGTGGATCCCCGCTCGTCCTGCTGCCTCCCCAACTCACGTACAAGGCTCCTCTCTCTTCAGCTGCTCCCAAGACCGCCCCTGCAAATGAAATGGCCAAATGCTCAAACACTCAGTTCTCAAACGTTTAGGGACTGCTCACAACCAAAGCCAAAAACCTCTAAACCCTACACAATCTTTGCTACTCTACCTAGCCAGGACTCTAGACTCCCCAGCAGGGCATCGCAAGACCATCCTGCTCACAGACTGGACAGCCATCGGCTCCACTGTCTAAGGGAACTGACATCTTGATGTCAGACTCCCAGCCATATTCCATCTACCCACTGATCCACGCAGCAGGGCAGAGCAGGTCCAGGCTGACCCCAAGTGACACATCCCCTACCTGTGACCACACACACCACGTGACACAAAACACGCACCAGACAAAGGACGGGACACAGACCGCAACTGCTCTGCCCGGCACACGGGAATCCTAAGAGAAAAAGCAAGTCCTTCCTTTCATGAGTCCAAATAACCTGGCACAGGATACCCCGTGCACCGGACTCATGTCAAAAATCCCTCCAGGCCAGGCACACACTTGCACCCACTCCCAACCCCTCTCTGGCTCTTTGCCCCGCACTTATCTTTCCCAGAGCCGGGGACGCCAAGTCATCTTGGATGCACAGGAGGGGCACCTGGGCTGCCTCAGGGGTTCCTGCCATCGTCACACTACTAGCAGTCAACTGCGAGAAAGAAAACCAGACTCCAGATCTGACTAGCGTGGCATGTGGCCCCAGCCCCCACGATCCCTCTACTCACTCTCAACGAGGCAGGTCCTCGCGTCGCTGGCTCTGACCGGACTCGGACACTGGGGCTGTCATCTTCTGGGATACCTGAGTGAGCGAGAGACAAAATTAGAGGGCATCTCTAAAGCTGCAGTGGATCCCCGCTCCTCCTGCTGCCTCCCCAACTCACCTACAAGGCTCCTCTCTCTTCAGCTGCTCCCAAGACCGCCCCTGCAAATGAAATGGCCAAATGCTCAAACACTCAGCTCTCAAACATTTAGGGACTGCTCACAACCAAAGCCAAAAACCTCTAAACCCTACACACTCTTTGCTACTCTACCTAGCCGGGACTCTAGACCCCCCAGCAGGGCATCGCAAGACCATCCTGCTCACAGACTGGACAGCCATCGGCTCCACTGTCTAAGGGAACTGACATCTTGATGTCAGACTCCCAGCCATATTCCATCTACCCACTGATCCACGCAGCAGGGCAGAGCAGGTCCAGGCTGGCCCCAAGTGACACATCCCCTACCTGTGACCACACACACCACGTGACCAAAAAATACGCACCAGACAAAGGACGGGACACAGACCGCAACTGCTCTGCCCGGCACACATGAATCCAAAGAGAAAAAGCAAGTCCTTCCTTTCATGAGTCCAAATAACCTGGCACAGGATACCCCGTGCACCCGACTCATGTCAAAAATCCCTCCAGGCCAGGCACACACTTGCACCCCCACTCCCAACCCCTCTCTGGCTCTTTGCCCCGCACTTATCTTTCCCAGAGCCGGGGATGCCAAGCCATCTTGGATGCACAGGAGGGGCACCTGGGCTGCCTCAGGGGTTCCTGCCATCGTCACACTACTAGCAGTCAACTGCGAGAAAGAAAACCAGACTCCAGATCTGACTAGCGTGGCACGTGGCCCCAGCCCCCACGATCCCTCTACTCACTCTCAACGAGGCAGGTCCTCGTGTCGCTGGCTCTGACCACAGTTGGACAAGGTGCTGTCATCTTCTGGGATACCTGAGTGAGCGAGAGACAAAATTAGAGGGCATCTCTAAAGCTGCAGTGGATCCCCGCTCCTCCTGCTGCCTCCCCAACTCACCTACAAGGCTCCTCTCTCTTCAGCTGTTCCCAAGACCGCCCCTGCAAATGAAATGGCCAAATGCTCAAACACTCAGTTCTCAAACGTTTAGGGACTGCTCACAACCAAAGCCAAAAACCTCTAAACCCTACACAATCTTTGCTACTCTACCTAGCCGGGACTCTAGACTCCCCAGCAGGGCATCGCAAGACCATCCTGCTCACACACTGGACAGCCATCGGCTCCACTGTCTAAGGGAACTGACATCTTGATGTCAGACTCCCAGCCATATTCCATCTACCCACTGATCCACGCAGCAGGGCAGAGCAGATCCAGGCTGACCCCAAGTGACACATCCCCTACCTGTGACCACACACACCACGTGACACAAAACACGCACCAGACAAAGGACGGGACACAGACCGCAACTGCTCTGCCCGGCACACGGGAATGCAAAGAGAAAAAGCAAGTCCTTCCTTTCATGAGTCCAAATAACCTGGCACAGGATACCCCGTGCACCGGACTCATGTCAAAAATCCCTCCAGGCCAGGCACACACTTGCACCCACTCCCAACCCCTCTCTGGCTCTTTGCCCCGCACTTATCTTTCCCAGAGCCGGGCCGCCAAGCCATCTTGGATGCACAGGAGGGGCACCTGGGCTGCCTCAGGGGTTCCTGCCATCGTCACACTACTAGCAGTCAACTGCGAGAAAGAAAACCACACTCCAGATCTGACTAGCGTGGCACGTGGCCCCAGCCCCCACGATCCCTCTACTCACTCTCAACGAGGCAGGTCCTCGTGTCGCTGGCTCTGACCACAGTTGGACAAGGTGCTGTCATCTTCTGGGATACCTGAGTGAGCGAGAGACAAAATTAGAGGGCATCTCTAAAGCTGCAGTGGATCCCCGCTCCTCCTGCTGCCTCCCCAACTCACCTACAAGGCTCCTCTCTCTTCAGCTGCTCCCAACACCGCCCCTGCAAATGAAATGGCCAAAGGCTCAAACACTCAGCTCTCAAACATTTAGGGACTGCTCATAGCCAAAGCCAAAAACCTCTAAACCCTACACACTCTTTGCTACTCTACCTAGCCGGGACTCTAGACCCCCCAGCAGGGCATCGCAAGACCATCCTGCTCACAGACTGGACAGCCATCGGCTCCACTGTCTAAGGGAACTGACACCTTGATGTCAGACTCCCAGCCATATTCCATCTACCCACTGATCCACGCAGCAGGGCAGAGCAGCTCCAGGCTGACCCCAAGTGACACATCCCCTACCTGTGACCACACACACCACGTGACAAAAAAACACGCACCAGACAAAGGACGGGACACAGACCGCAACTGCTCTGCCCGGCACACGGGAATCCCAAGAGAAAAAGCAAGTCCTTCCTTTCATGAGTCCAAATAACCTGGCACAGGATACCCCGTGCACCGGACTCATGTCAAAAATCCCTCCAGGCCAGGCACACACTTGCACCCACTCCCAACCCCTCTCTGGCTCTTTGCCCCGCACTTATCTTTCCCAGAGCCGGGCCGCCAAGCCATCTTGGATGCACAGGAGGGGCACCTGGGCTGCCTCAGGGGTTCCTGCCATCGTCACACTACTAGCAGTCAACTGCGAGAAAGAAAACCAGACTCCAGATCTGACTAGCGTGGCACGTGGCCCCAGCCCCCACGATCCCTCTACTCACTCTCAACGAGGCAGGTCCTGTCGCTGGCTCTCACCGGACTCGGACACTGGGGCTGTCATCTTCTGGGATACCTGAGTGAGCGAGAGACAAAATTAGAGGGCATCTCTAAAGCTGCAGTGGATCCCCGCTCCTCCTGCTGCCTCCCCAACTCACCTACAAGGCTCCTCTCTCTTCAGCTGCTCCCAACACCGCCCGTGCAAATGAAATGGCCAAATGCTCAAACACTCAGCTCTCAAACATTTAGGGACTGCTCACAACCAAAGCCAAAAACCTCTAAACCCTACACACTCTTTGCTACTCTACCTAGCCGGGACTCTAGACTCCCCAGCAGGGCATCGCAAGACCATCCTGCTCACAGACTGGACAGCCATCGGCTCCACTGTCTAAGGGAACTGACATCTTGATGTCAGACTCCCAGCCATATTCCATCTACCCACTGATCCACGCAGCAGGGCAGAGCAGCTCCAGGCTGACCCCAAGTGACACATCCCCTACCTGTGACCACACACACCACGTGACACAAAACACGCACCAGACAAAGGACGGGACACAGACCGCAACTGCTCTGCCCGGCACACGTGAATCCAAAGAGAAAAAGCAAGTCCTTCCTTTCATGAGTCCAAATAACCTGGCACAGGATACCCCGTGCACCGGACTCATGTCAAAAATCCCTCCAGGCCAGGCACACACTTGCACCCCCACTCCCAACCCCTCTCTGGCTCTTTGCCCCGCACTTATCTTTCCCAGAGCCGGGGATGCCAAGCCATCTTGGATGCACAGGAGGGGCACCTGGGCTGCCTCAGGGGTTCCTGCCATCGTCACACTACTAGCAGTCAACTGCGAGAAAGAAAACCAGACTCCAGATCTGACTAGCGTGGCACGTGGCCCCAGCCCCCACGATCCCTCTACTCACTCTCAACGAGGCAGGTCCTCGTGTCGCTGGCTCTGACCACAGTTGGACAAGGTGCTGTCATCTTCTGGGATACCTGAGTGAGCGAGAGACAAAATTAGAGGGCATCTCTAAAGCTGCAGTGGATCCCCGCTCCTCCTGCTGCCTCCCCAACTCACCTACAAGGCTCCTCTCTCTTCAGCTGCTCCCAAGACCGCCCCTGCAAATGAAATGGCCAAAGGCTCAAACACTCAGCTCTCAAACATTTAGGGACTGCTCACAACAACAAAGCCAAAAACCTCTAAACCCTACACACTCTTTGCTACTCTACCTAGCCGGGACTCTAGACCCCCCAGCAGGGCATCGCAAGACCATCCTGCTCACACACTGGACAGCCATCGGCTCCACTGTCTAAGGGAACTGACACCTTGATGTCAGACTCCCAGCCATATTCCATCTACCCACTGATCCACGCAGCAGGGCAGAGCAGCTCCAGGCTGACCCCAAGTGACACATCCCCTACCTGTGACCACACACACCACGTGACAAAAAAACACGCACCAGACAAAGGACGGGACACAGACCGCAACTGCTCTGCCCGGCACACGGGAATCCAAAGAGAAAAAGCAAGTCCTTCCTTTCATGAGTCCAAATAACCTGGCACAGGATACCCCGTGCACCGGACTCATGTCAAAAATCCCTCCAGGCCAGGCACACACTTGCACCCCCACTCCCAACCCCTCTCTGGCTCTTTGCCCCGCACTTATCTTTCCCAGAGCCGGGGCCGCCAAGCCATCTTGGATGCACAGGAGGGGCACCTGGGCTGCCTCAGGGGTTCCTGCCATCGTCACACTACTAGCAGTCAACTGCGAGAAAGAAAACCAGACTCCAGATCTGACTAGCGTGGCACGTGGCCCCAGCCCCCACGATCCCTCTACTCACTCTCAACGAGGCAGGTCCTCCTGTCGCTGGCTCTCAGCGGACTCGGACACTGCGGCTGTCATCTTCTGGGATACCTGAGTGAGCGAGAGACAAAATTAGAGGGCATCTCTAAAGCTGCAGTGGATCCCCGCTCCTCCTGCTGCCTCCCCAACTCACCTACAAGGCTCCTCTCTCTTCAGCTGCTCCCAAGACCGCCCCTGCAAATGAAATGGGCAAATGCTCAAACACTCAGCTCTCAAACATTTAGGGACTGCTCACAACCAAAGCCAAAAACCTCTAAACCCTACACAATCTTTGCTACTCTACCTAGCCGGGACTCTAGACCCCCCAGCAGGGCATCGCAAGACCATCCTGCTCACACACTGGACAGCCATCGGCTCCACTGTCTAAGGGAACTGACATCTTGATGTCAGACTCCCAGCCATATTCCATCTACCCACTGATCCACGGAGCAGGGCAGAGCAGGTCCAGGCTGACCCCAAGTGACACATCCCCTACCTGTGACCACACACACCACGTGACAAAAAAACACGCACCAGACAAAGGACGGGACACAGACCGCAACTGCTCTGCCCGGCACACGGGAATCCCAAGAGAAAAAGCAAGTCCTTCCTTTCATGAGTCCAAATAACCTGGCACAGGATACCCCGTGCACCGGACTCATGTCAAAAATCCCTCCAGGCCAGGCACACACTTGCACCCACTCCCAACCCCTCTCTGGCTCTTTGCCCCGCACTTATCTTTCCCAGAGCCGGGCCGCCAAGCCATCTTGGATGCACAGGAGGGGCACCTGGGCTGCCTCAGGGGTTCCTGCCATCGTCACACTACTAGCAGTCAACTGCGAGAAAGAAAACCAGACTCCAGATCTGACTAGCGTGGCACGTGGCCCCAGCCCCCACGATCCCTCTACTCACTCTCAACGAGGCAGGTCCTCGCGTCGCTGGCTCTCACCGGACTCGGACACTGGGGCTGTCATCTTCTGGGATACCTGAGTGAGCGAGAGACAAAATTAGAGGGCATCTCTAAAGCTGCAGTGGATCCCCGCTCCTCCTGCTGCCTCCCCAACTCACCTACAAGGCTCCTCTCTCTTCAGCTGCTCCCAACACCGCCCGTGCAAATGAAATGGCCAAATGCTCAAACACTCAGCTCTCAAACATTTAGGGACTGCTCACAACCAAAGCCAAAAACCTCTAAACCCTACACACTCTTTGCA